>NW_028275159.1:7272727-7575757 GCF_013281855.1 Momordica charantia
CCAAAAAGGAAATAATGAGTTACTTGTACCAACTTTCATACCTTTTTGTTTTATTTTCCACCTTAAACCTAAAATCCAAAATAAGATGATGAATATGGACAACCATACGTATATAAAATTGGTATTAAATGAAACTTTTGAGAGTGGTTTTCAAAATATTTTCAACCCTTTTAAAGAATATTAATAATAAAATCTTAATGTCAATGGAAACATAATTCTATATATATCTCAATTCTCTCATAAAATATGTTTTTAAAATAACTTTTGAAAAAAAAATTAATCCACTAATAAGTAATAAGTAGCCAGAAATATCTGAGGGTTCGTTTGGTTGATGATCTAAAAATAAAGCAATAGATTCAATGAAAAACAAAGTTGGCCAAAGCGAGCATCGATAATTGATGTATTATCTCCAATCAAGAGGTTGCAAGTTCAATCCTCACCTCTACGTATTGCACTAAAAAAAAAGAAAAACAGAATTGTATTGAAAAGCTATTTTTAAAAAACAAATCTATCAATTGAACATGCAGCCTCACCCCAGTTTGTTTACTGTCGCTTCTAAATCTAAATTACGTACCAAACATTCCTAAACATTTTTAGGCAAAAAAATCTCCTCCTCCCCCAAGAACTTATTTTAAACGTGACAAAAATTTATTAACTAATAGAAAGTGGGTTACTTAATTATGATTTATGAGTTAGGTCTAATTAATTAAAATTAGTTAATGAGGAGGTGTCCTTTAAAAAAGTTAATATTATTTCATTATTTAATTAGGATATAATCATTAAAAATAGATTTTTAAGGGGATATTTAAATGTGATCACTCATTTTTTGTTTTCTTAGAAAGGTGATTATTTCTTTTTTTCTTGTTTTTTTCTTTTTTTTCCGTAGTAGAGGCAAAAATTCGAATACATGATGATCTTTTAAAAAAAAAACAAAAGAAAACTAATTGAACTGGGTTGGAGGAGGAAAAATAAAGTGAATTATTAAACATTAAATGTTGAAGTTAATGTGTAGACTCATGAGGTTGGTGATGAAAATAGTTAGAGTGAATATTGTTAATTAATTAATATTTATGCATTCATTTGAGAATTGACATTCTTAAATATATATATATATAATAGAAATAGATTATTTTGATAAATAGTTAGATTTAGTGAAAATTTTTAATAAATACAAAATTTTAAATACCATTTTGGTGATCATATTATATTATATCTAAACTCTATGTATTTTTAAAGGTCTAAAAATTTCGCTATGACATTTTTAAAAATAATCTTAAAAGTAGTCCATTTGAAGCAAGATTTTTTCTTTATTTAGCAAAACAAAATAAGAAAAACTTTTTATTTATTAAAGACACAATGTGAATATATTGGTCAAATTTTTAAAATAAAAAAGGGACTAATTTGTTGTAGTAAAATGTAATTTTATATAAATATAACCTAGAGAATAATGGTAAGCTTTATTGAAAGTAGAATGATCAAATTTAGATATGTGTAAGTATATGATTATATAACAAGTTTTAAAATATAGAGGTCAAAATACTAATTCAACTTAAAAAAATATATCATAATGTCAATGGTTAAATTAAAATTAAAAACTAGAGTAAAATTGAAAAAAAAAACACAACATTAAGTATTTAACAAACTGTACTTAAAAAAAAGCCTGTAAATAATAAAGTGAGTAGAAATTAAAAGGACAAAAACCAATTTTGTGTAATTAAAAAAAACAAAAACCAAAAGAAAACAAATTTTGGGATACGATCAGTAATGGGATGCAAGCCACGTGGCAGAAGCTCACGCATTGATATCTGATCATCAAGCGGAATGCACGGAGGTGGGCATGCAATAATTGAATCCTGAACGACAGCTGTTAATTGGTTTACAGTTTGGGTACAGCTATTAACTGCCGCACGGAATCATAGCTCTCCGTACTATACGCTGTCGTTCTGTTGGAAAAATTATCTTAACGATGGGGCCCACATGGTGAGTCACGTCATCTGACCGCGACCATGCAAAGTTTCGCCGTACGGTCGTTTAATAATGACTTATTTTTCAAAAAAGAAAAAAATTTTGTTTCAATTTCATTTTTAACCTTTCTTATTAGTAATTTCATTTTTAACCTAAGCTTTCAAATTTGTTCCCCAAACTTTTGAAAGGTTCGTTTTTAGTCTTTAAATTCTTAAAAAATGGCAAAATACATTTTTAATCTCTAAAATTTGAGGCCAAAATGTAACAAATTAAAAATTTTTGGAATAAAAAATGAAAATTTTGAAAACTAATTGTCTAACGATTTAATTCTTATTTTTTAAATTGTAGCAAAATATTTTGTATTTTTTTTTTTTTGGGAAAAATTAAGAACTTTTATTTGATTAAGGACTAAATTTATGCAGCACAAATTAATTTTTTAAACTATATATAAGTAATATTATAATAAAATTCTCAAATTATGAATGAAATCTATACTTATTCATTTTCGTACTTCAAAATTTAACGATTCTATTTTAATACTTCATATTTAAATCTTGTCAATTAATTACCAACCTTAAAATTATGAGAAAAGAAATATTAACAATTGTGGTCAAAATTTCATCCCGAACCTAATAAAAATTTTAGATTAATTTCAACATTCGATACATATGTGATACGATACTACATATGACTTCAAATAATTGTAAATGTAAATATGATTTATCATAATCAAAAGGTTAATAAAAAATATAGATATAGAAAGAGAGAGAGAGCAGTACCAAATTTGGTTGAATAGATAATTAAATGGGAGGAATTGCTTCAAATTTGTATTTGTGTTCTGAAACTGGGCTTTCCAAAATGATGGTGTAGGGTATACAAACTTTGTGAAATGGATACAATTTGGAAGTTAAATACATATATATAGTGTATCAGAAAACATTGGATAAAATAAAATTTTATTTATAGATAAGGTTGATGAATAATGGGAAACTGTAATAAAATAAATATATCCTATTCAGTGTCACGTATGCCCCAAGCAAGTGTCCAAGACGTTTATCCAACTCCCATGACTTCCCATATATTATTCAACCAAAAAAAAAAAAAAAAACACAATAACAACAAAACTAACTGGATAAGCATTTAGAATTTTACTCATGGAAGCTACCTTAGGTACCTCTTTGGCTCGATTTGATTTGTCGGGTTTGTTTCGTAACATTCTCGTTTCATCGTTTTCGTGTTTTATAAAGAAACAAAAATATTCGTATTTTGTTTCTTGTTATTTCTTTAAATTAAAAGTTTGTGTCTGAAATTTGTAAGATTATATACATCATTTAGTTAATATGTTTAAAAATTTTCTTATAGATTGTTAAAGTTTTTGTATCTATCTCGTTCCAGTACTTTTAAAGGGTTGCTTAACCTGATTATGTGGGATTGTCTTGTAAATTGATTTGGAGTAAATTTTTGTATTTGGTGGTATAAAGTCAAATGAATGAAGTTAAATATCCAGACATAAGATTAAAGTTCAATATATACCTATAACTTTTACTTGGACTCTTCCATTTGCTCCCCTTTTCCACGATAAAAGTATTATTTTAAAATCTAGATAACCTACGTTTATTTAAACGGAATGAATTGATCGATTTGAGAATATTATTTATTTGATCAATTTAGTATAAATTAACTGGAATTGAAATCATAAATGATCTATCGATGTTGTCGAATAGGAACCAAATATACTACCATTACTAGAATATCCATGTATATATATTTTTTATTTCTAGCTAAGTACCAGTTAAGTTAACATGTGTTAATATTATTATTTTTAATTAAAAAATAATAATAAACTTTAATTTATTTTATTGCTAGTAAATATTTTTATTTTAACAATTTATTTAATAATAACCCATAACAAATAATTTAAATAAAATTACATCAACTACCAAAAACCCCTAAAATATGGTAGTTATTAGCAGCTATAAACTTTGAATGGTAAAAATTAAAATATCAAACTTTCACAAAATGAAAATATTAGAATCCTAAAATTTCCATGGTAAAAATTAAACATTTAAACTTTTAGGGGTTAGAAATTGCCCATAAACTTTCCGGAGTTTAAAGGTTAAATTTATTTAAAAGGTTCAGAGTTATAATTTTTCATTTATTAAGGTTTTAGGGTTTAATTTTTACAATTGAGAGTTTATAGATACAATTGTAACAACTATCATAGTTTACGGGTAATTTGTGCATTTTTATTAGAACAACTACCAATAATATAAAGTAGTATAATTTTTTATATTTAATATTAATTAAGAATAACACAATTAAATTAAATTTAAATTTATAACCGTTTATAATAAATCACTAATAAAAATTATTAATAGTATAAATTAATAAATAAATTAATTAATTGTAAAATAAATAATTAAAAATTATGGGTCAGAAATGGTAAAAATTTGTAAAAAATAGTTATTGAGAATATGTGGGCTGGTCCAAAAAAATAAGCATAAGAATGTCTGAGATTAGACTTTTTAGGGACAAGTCTGAAGTGAGTCACGCCCATTTATTTCATTCCTACCTTTTTTTTAAGTTTAGTTAGAGTAAAAATTGTTTCACTCTGCGGTAAATTTTTATTTTTCAAGATAAAATTACCAACAATAGGCTTCGCGTTCTTTAAAATAAAAAAATTATATAATATTTAAAAGAAAGTCAAATATATATATATAGTAATGGATCAATACGTTGAAACAAGATTGGTCAAAAAATAGACCCAATCCATGCTATATAATATATGTAGGACTTGGTCACTTGAATTAATTTCTTTCCAGGCTTCCAAACTTACCCCCACAAAGACTTCTTCCAAACCATTTTAAGCCCAAATTTATTCATCATTTCAACTCAATTAAAAAAAATATGTAACTTTCTTTACTTCTTTTTCTTTTATCTTTTTAAGAATATAGTGCTAAAAATGTAGAGGTGATTCAAACATTTGATTTATAAGAGAATTTCTAATATTATAACTTTTCCACTAATCTCGAGTCATTCGCATTTTCTTTTGATTTTGTTTTCTTTAAATGATTTTATTTTATTTTAAAAAATAATTTTAATGATTTAACGCTTAATACAATGACAATTTAAAATGATGGAATATTAGCTTTCCAAATTAAAAAGTAAAAGTCTAAAATTAGGACTGGACCAATAAGTATAAATTTTTCAGATCAGAGTTTAGTTGTATTCACAATGTCAATATATATGTCGTGAAAATTATACATTTAACTATTCAATTCAAACTATCATCTTTTGTCGTGTGATGTATAGATCTTTGGTTAAATATTGAAGTCTAATGTCCAAACTACTCCATAGTTATCCAAAACAACTCCACTCCACCAAGTTTATAATTTAACCATATATTTTAAGACTTTTGGTAAAATTTTCAAATTAGTTTGAAATTTGAGAGCCTCCTTCATTTGACGGTAATCTTGGAAGTCCCATTGGTGGGGTAAATTTTCATTTTTCATGTCTACCTAACCCGCCATTTTTCGATAGTGAGTCAATTTCCACGAGTCAACACCGCGTCGACTCGTTGAAATCGGTGGTTATTGACTCAATTTAGTAAAACTCCTAGGTTTTTATTTTATTATAATATTATTTATTGAGCTCAATAGTGGGAAGTTCGTCCAACACTAACTTTGGTTTTCCTGTGTTGACTCGGATCGTGGTCTACTTTCCAAACTGTTGGACAACGATGGCCCTCGCATTCCGAATATCTCCGCAATAATAAAATGTTGTCCGCTTTTGACATAATTTTTACATCCTTACTTTTGGTTTCACTAAAAATATCTCGTACCAATAAAAATAATTGTCATTTTTCACATATCATGGATCATACTCTCTGACTTTGTCGTCACCTTTTTACAAATCCAACACAAATGCAATTTTTTTTCTTTCAATTTTATTGTTGAAATTAATCTTATGCCCACTTACTTGATGACCACGCTCTCGTCTTTATTTCAGATATTGATAATATCTCTTTCTTCATCATTTTGTTATGACAATATTCTTCATCTCGATAATGTTATGTTGATTCTTAAAACCGATCTTTTATAAATTGAATTCGGTTGAACAACTTTGTGATAAAGATCGCTAAAGTTTTGCCATTTGTACCTTAGCTACCTGTGTTATCAAGGAACACACATATGTATCTAAAAGGTACCGCCTTGATTGAGAATCAATGAAGGTACCTAAATGAAAAGTTTTACTTTCTAAAAATCCAGAATTTTTTTAAAGAAAAATGTCATAAATATCAGGTCTCACATTTGTTTTTAGTAATTACTTTACAACTTTGACTTCTTCAATGACGTATATCTAATTTTTTATTTATTAAATTTACAATTTCTTTATTTATTTATACAACTAATAATTTTTATTCTACTCACAGATCCAACTAACTTTTTTCTGTTGACATGATCTTATTATAAAAGAACAATTACAAATTTTATTTAATTTACCAATTATTTACATTTACTTCATAATTATTAGTTAATATTATTAAAATTATTAAAATATAATTTTTTTATTAATAAATATCTTATATTAATAGTGATGGTTGAATAAAAATAATATTAATAATTTTTAGCTGAATTAATTTTATTTTAATTGTTTATTATTTATCAATATTAAATAAATTATTAAAATAAATATACTATCAGTAAAATAGGTAATAAAACAAATTAAAATCTATTATTATTTTAATTAAAAATAATATTAGTGCACAATTTAGTTAATCATTTATAATTAGCTGTAAATAAAAAAAAAGTAACACTACAACAATTGATCTATGTCGGATTAATATCCATATTTCAGGTAATTTCAGTAACCTAACATTTTCGTATTCATATTTCATAAAATTTATAGTAAACAATAAAAAAATAAAAAAAACCAACATCCTCATTCTCAATTCTTTTCTTTTTTTTGATTTTGAGTACGTAAATTAACATGGTCTTTAGTGTTCTAGGTTATAACTAAAATTTCATTTTCATCTTAAAAAAAGTAAAATAATTAACATTTATTTAATTTATAAAAGTTGTATTTTTATTATTACCCCGACTCTCTAATTCTTTCTAAATTTAGAGAAGAGGAGCATTTGTGGTGTCTAATTCATTTAACAATGTGCTTCGAATTCAAAATCGGGACCATTGACCCAATAGTTATTTCTTTTTTTATAGGACCTGCATAATAAATAACTTATTATTTTTTTCTTTCAGGGGTAATGAATAACTTATTTTAATTCCTTGAAACAATACTCCTTATGTTTTACTGCGGTTTGTAGTGATGTGTGATTTGGGGACGTCAACTGAATCGGTGGTCTGAAATTGACCTAACTGACTGTGACTAGGAGGATTTTTTACTCGAACGGCTGGATCAAAGTTCACTTGCACATAGAAAATATGCACACTTCAAATGCTTAAATCAAGAGAAAATTGAGAAAGAGAAATGAAAAGAACTCAATTTAATAGCAATGGAGTGGTATTGTGTCATTTTTCCTACATCCTTTGGCTTTGATACAGAACATGTGGGGTGGGGGTTCGAACTCATAACCTCTTGATTAGAGTTAGGCACCTTAACCAATTGAGTTATGTTCGATTTGATATTTTTCCTACCTCCCTTGGCTTTGAGGACCCCTTGCATTTATAGGGGTCCTTTTGACTTCACTTCCAAGTAAAATTGGAGGACAAAGTTTGCATGTGAGACGATGATGCATTGTCACTCAAAAGTGGACAAGGGACTGTGGTGGTACGGGGTGGCGCTGCCAAGGCAGCAGTGTGTGAGTTGGTCTCATGCTTTGGTTGTGCGGGCAGTGTTCTGGTTGTGGAGAGGGCACACCTTTCGAGAGGGACACGGCCAGTTGCATGACCCTTCCAAATGTCCCAATAGCTTGTATAAGGATAACGAGAGAGAGATATACATATATATATTTTGTTAGATACATTAACGTAAAATAAGGGAATTAGAATCAACTTTTAATTATTTAAAAAATTACATAACTTTTCTTTTGACAAATATTTTGTCTAAATTATATATATTATATACGGTTAAGATCTCACGTTGATAAAAGAAGGGACGACATGACTACTTCTCTCATTGTCAATTAGTTTTGAAATTGAATTCCATGAATATTAATATATACTAATTAAAATTATGATTTTTTTTTGTTAATAAAATGAATGCATGACGTAGAATGTTTGTTAAACAAATATCATTGATTTAATACACCGTAAACAAGTAAATTTGAAAAAAAAAAGCCAAAATGAAAGAAAATCAACGAAATTGATCTGTTTCAACTACGTTTGTCAGTCAGTACAGTTCTTCCAAGGTAGGGAAAAAAAAACAAAAATTGTCTATATTTGATTTCATTGCATTTGACATCGTTGGATTCTAAAACATGATTGATAACCATGTTTATTTTTTGTTTTATGTTTTTGAAAACTAAGCTCCAAAGTCTAAGCCAAAATTAAGAGAAAATAATTTTTAAAAATTTGACTAAGAATTACAAACGTATATTTGTTTTTTTCAAAGAAACCTGAAGACATAGAAAGTAAATTATGACTTATGAGAAATGCATTGAGTTTTAATGAGTTGGTTGGAAAACGGGGAGCAGAAGGGAGGGGCAAAATGGAGAGATCGATGAGCAGTGGATGTGGATTGGGCTTGGGCTTCGGGAAGGCCCAATGAGAAAAAGGCCGTGTCCATTTCCTGACTCGTACTGCTACGCTGCCAGCCGTAACCCGAGGGCGGCGCGGGTGACTTCACCTTGTCGTCACGCGCGATCCGCAATGCATGATAATCTCTCTCGATCCACGCGCCTCTCCTTTTATTTTCCTTAATTATTATTATTTCCACGCTACAAAACAAATTAAATAAATAAAAAACCTCGGGATTTCTCGTTTCCCTATGTTATATATAGTTTTCATTTTTTTACACCCAAAAAAAAAAAAAAGTCAACTGAAGTGGTAAACCCGTAAAAGTTAAAAACCGCCAAGACCGCCGAACCGGACCGGACCCCTTTGGTAAAAAGTGAAAAAGAAGGGGATGGGGTGAAATTTGGGAAGATTGGGAGGGGGATTTTGTGACCCAATTTGGGTAAAAATTGGGAAGAAATGAGAAAATTTTGTAGTGTGGGGAGGGCGTAGAGTAGAGAGGCAGCATGTTGTGTAATAAATATGAGAGAGAGAGAGAGTAAAAAAAAAAGAGGATGATTTGATGTAAAGCCTGTGGTGTAGTGTGGTCTCAAAATCCGAGCATGATGTGTCAAAATCCCATTGCATCAATCTCTCCAACTTCTTATGATGGTGATGGATTGGATGGATGGATGGATGGGATTGATGACTACAATTTTCCCCATTTTACTAATCACACACTCCTAATTCTCTTTGTTTTTCTTCCGAATCCCATATCAAATTTACCTTACCCAACACATTATTAATTCATTTCACTTTCATATTCAAGTTCTTTTGATCCCTCTTTCTATTATTTGAAATTGGAGTTGATGGACTCAACAAGATTTATAAATACATCGATTACTCATCTTGATACTAATTAGTTTTGAGATTGAACTTTATGATTAGTTAGATGTTTGCATGTTCTTGAACCTGAATTTTTAAAAGTATCTAATCAATTCCAAATATTTGACAAGCTTTTTAACTTTTTGAAAAGTGATCCGTAAGTCTCTAAACTTGATTTCATGTCGAATAGATTTCTTTTAATTCAAGAACTTATAGATACACAATTGAAAGTTAAAAAATGCGTGTTTGGGATTTATGAATAAAAGAAAACAATAATTTTAATATATAATTTAGAGAGAAAAAAAGAGGAAAGGGAAAGAGTTGGAATAAATGGAATATTTTGGATAATGATGGAGTTGTGTGAAGGCCACAGAGGTTCCTATTTTTGCTATGACAATTGAAAATGATGGCCCCTCTGCCTCTGCCTCTGCCTCTCATTTCATTTTTATTTTAATTCATTTTTCCATATTATCATATAAACAACATAATATCACATGTAGCCATATGTTAATTTTTACGGCTCACAATTCCTAAAATCATAAATAAAAAGTCGTTTTCACCACAAATGTACATAGCATTGACAAATCACAAACAACCATATTTGACTCACGAATCGAATTTGTATAACTCAAGATTGATTTAGAAGTCAAACCCTGTAATTAATGGGTAGATTTCTTTTCTAATTTCAATCACATAAAAAAAATTGTATATTTTGGTTTTTTTTCTTTGAAAAATATATTTTGGTGATTAATGAAGAGAGGAGAGAGAGAAAAAAAAGAGAAAAAGTTATGGGTGGTGGCAATACAATGATGAAATGTGGAAAGCATATGGGAAAAAAAGGAGACATTTTTGGATGAAGTTTTTAGTGTCAAAAGACATTAAACCAAAAAAGAAGGAAAAGAAGGCATTGGCAAAAGGAGTATGGGAATTATTAATTGCCAAGAGAATCCTTAAAAGGGTGTGGCCAATATTGTAAACCCATTACATAATATAATAATAATAAATCTTGGTGGAAGAAAAAACTAAGAACCAAACAAAAACAGAGAATATGAGAGAGAGAGAGAGAGAAGAAGGAAAAAAAAAGTTTGGAAAATCTTTTTTCTATTAAATGCTTTCACTGTGCTGACAGAGAGAGATTTGGAAACAGCTTTATTGATACATTGCTGAAGATCAAACACAAACACCCCTCCTCTCTCTCTCTCTCTCAAAAAGATTAAAAAGAATTTTATGTTTTCTTTTAAGGTGATAATAGATAGTTTATTTGTTGATCTAGCCATATTTGAGTTAATAACTCTATTTTGATCAGTATACTTCCACAAATTAAGCTGGTCAGACAAAAAAATTGGGAGTTCGAATAATTCTCACCTCATATGTTGTACTGAAAGAAAAATTATGTTTTGATTATATATTATATGATTGGAAATAAGGTAGCTAGCCACACGTTTTGGTGTCACCGTATTGAAATTCTTTTACCTTTAGGTTCATGAACTTCCGGGGAACTATTTAGACCCTGTAAACAGTTTTTAATGAACGACTTTCTGTTCGTGTTTTAATAGGTCTTTTAATTTATATGGATTCGTTTAATAGTACTTGTAACTACACATGATTGAGTTGTGGGAGTAAAACAAAAATTTGTAAAGTTTAAGAAAAATGTGGTGGGTTGATTTCCGGCATAATTATTAGGTCACATTCGAACTATTAAGCTAATACAGTTAAAAAGACGATTACCTTAATCATGAATTGCAACTTTGAAGTAACAATTTACTCTATAAACTTTTAGCGGTAACATTTAGCTCATAGACTCTATTTTGTAAATATTCAGTTTCTATACTTCAAAATTAATAACAATTTAGTCTCTTCACCATAGTATGCAACAATTTAGTATCTGTGTTCAAATTTGTAACGATTTAGTAGTCTCTACCCCGAACATTTTTGTTAAGTTTTTGTACGTAGATCCATAAACCAATGAAATACCAAATAATGTATTTATAAATTACAAATACTAAATCATTTTTATTGGTCCTGAACTAGATTGTCACAAATTCTAAACTATATGAATTAAATTGTTACCTACAAAATTTCAACGACTAAATTGTTACCAATTAAAAAGTGTATAAACTAAATAGTTACAGATTAAAGACTAAATCGATATCTTAACCAAAATACAATCCTGCAAATATTCTTTAACCAATCTCTTGAGAGTAAACAGTAGACAAAACACACACACCACCAAACATAAAATTCGAACAACACGTTACAAATCCATCGTTTAAGTTAAACTCAAACCCGAACTTTAAAAAGTAGATCGAAACAAGCTACTAGAGAGAGACCAAAACAAAAAACTGATTAACCAATCTTTTAAAAGTAAACAGTGGGCAGAACACATACAACACCAAACATAAAATTCGAACAACATGTTACAAATTCATTGGTTAAGTTAAACTCAAACCCGAACTTTAAAAAGTATACAATAGATCCGATCGAAACAAGGTACTAGAGAGAGACCAAAGCCAAAAACTGGTTAATTGAAGCATAAGAAACTTTGGTTTGGTGGTGGTGGTGCTGCTGCATCTATGTATGTGTGTAGAAAAGAAACTACTTTCTGTTGCCTTCATTTCATTTTCGTTCACTGACAGAGGAATACCTGCACACTTCCTCACGCACGCACGCATACTCAAATCAGAACCCCCCTGACGCATACACATCACCATTTCTCTCTCTCTATCCACAACACGACACACACAAAAAAGACCAAATTTTTTTCTTATAACTCCCCCCTCCTCTCTTTTTCTATACATTTTTCATCTGGGTTTTCAATTCTCTCTTCTGGGTTTGCCTTACATTTCTCCATTTCCCTTCAATTCCTCACCTTTTTGCTCCATGGACTACAATCTCACCTCCTTCTCCGCCGCCGCCGCCGTCGACACCAACCTCCCGCCGGGCTTCCGCTTCCACCCCACCGACGAGGAGCTCATCACTTACTACCTCCTCAAGAAAGTCCTCGACAGCACCTTCACCGGCCGTGCCATTGCCGAGGTTGACCTCAACAAGTGCGAGCCCTGGGAGCTCCCCGGTAAAATAAAATCACTTTTGCCATTTTCAAAATCCCGAGTATTAGATTTTGAAAAATCAATTATACTTAAATCTTTTTTTTTTTTTATTTACTCAGAGAAGGCGAAGATGGGGGAGAAGGAGTGGTACTTCTTCAGTCTCCGGGACCGGAAGTACCCGACCGGTCTGCGGACGAACCGGGCGACGGAAGCCGGATACTGGAAAGCCACCGGAAAAGACAGGGAAATTTACAGTGTCAAGACTTGTTCACTTGTGGGGATGAAGAAGACATTGGTTTTCTATAGAGGGAGAGCTCCAAAAGGCGAAAAGAGCAACTGGGTCATGCATGAATATCGCTTGGAAGGCAAATTTGCTTACCATTACCTCTCCAGATCCTCCAAGGTACTAATTTTAATCATCTCAAACCCTAATTTTGGAGGTTAGGGTTTCTTGTGCTTTGGGCAGAACCTTCAAACGTAAAGTTTTGATTTTTAATTTTCATAAGATTTGGGTTACGAATTGTAATGTGATTTTGTTTTTCAACACATTTAATAATTGAGAAGAAGTTAGGAATTTGAAACTAAACCGTTATAGGACGGTGTGATTGTGGGGGCAAAACCCAACAACTTTGTTAAGAAACTCTAATTTATTTGGTAAACTCATGAGGGTTGGATTTAAAGATGGGCATTTATGGTAACAGATTAAAATAAGTTCGAATTTTTTTTTAATTTAATAATAAGTTTAGAATGTACATGAACAACGTAAGACGAATCAAATTTAAATGTAATTGAACTCATAATTAAAAAAAATTATGACTTTTATTCGAATGAGATTAAATGAATTAAAAGAAGTTAAAATTTTGCTTTTTTTAATAGAGATTATTAATTATTATGATTTTGAGAAGAAGACATTTGTTTTTTTAGGATGAGTGGGTGATTTCGCGGGTGTTTCAGAAGAGTGGCTCCGGCGGCGGCGGGTCGGGCAACGGCGGGTCAAAGAAACCCCGTTTTCTTGCCGGGTCAATTAACGTTTACCCGGAACCAAGTTCGCCGTCGTCGGTGTCGGTATCGCTCCCGCCGCTTCTCGATTCGTCGCTGTACTCCGCTCCGGCGACTGCCACGGCGGGTTCTTGTAACGTAACCGACCGTGACAGCTGCTCGTACAACAGCCCAACCACAAGAGAGCACGTGTCCTGTTTCTCCACCGCCAACGGCAGCAGCAGCAGCAGCTTCAACATCCCAAGCTACGATTTTTCCACTCCGCCGCCGCTCCTCGCCGGCGACCCGTCGGCCCGATTCCCCCGAAACATCGGCCTCTCGGCGTTCCCAAGTCTCCGGAGCCTGCAGGAGAATCTCCAGCTTCCGTTCTTCTACTCCCCCGTGAACGTCCCCTCTCCCCCGCCGCCGCCGCACGGCAACATCTGCTCCTCCACCGACGCCGCCACCGGGAATTGGGCCGTCTCCGACGAACCCAGATCGATGAACTCCACTGAACTTGATTGCATGTGGACCTACTGAAGTTTGAATTTGCTAACCCGTTTTCTTTTTTTTTTCTGTCTCTAGAATTTTAGATCGTCAGAATTTTCGTGCAGTGTTATGTTTCGTTATGATTTCGTATTTGAAATTAATGTTGTTAGGACTTAGAATCCGCCATGATCTTTTATCATCATGATGTTGAATCCATCACTTCCCCATGCTTGTTTGTTTGTTTGTATGTTTTCAAGTACTAATTTTTCGTACATTTCTCGTGAGTTTTATATATATATATATATTTTATTGTCATGTTTTAATCTATGGTTTAATTAGAGATTTTAATATCTGTCCTAGTGTTTTCTTGATTGTGTAATTAAGTTTGAGTGTTTTTGAAATTCGGGTTGGGAACTTCTTTGATCTCGTTTTTTGTTTGTGGTTAAGTTTGATGAAATTGGGAGTTGAAATCTAAATGAATGTAAATACACGATACAAGTTTGATAACGTCGTCATTTTTTGTGTCTATTTTATAATTTTTAATAAATAAAAATAAATTGACCTCCATAAATTGTAGAATGATATAAATCATCTTTTTATTTATGCTTTTGAAAAATTTTGAAAATTGTAACAAGAAAAAAAGAATGGGTTTGAATTGTTTTTATAAATTTTATACCATTTTGAAAATGTTCCAAAAAAAAAAAAAGAAACAAAAAAGCATCAAATACTTAGTTTGTTTTTGTAAATTTTATACCATTTTGAAATTGTTCAAAAAAAAAAAGAAACAAAAAAACACTAGATTTCTTAAAAAAAATTAAAAACGAAAAAATATTATGGTTTAAAGTTAAATTTTGTTCTTAAAGGAAAAATATTATATTAAGAAAATTTACGACTTGTTTAGACTCCAATTGATAATTATTTTGGTTTTATTGGATAACTATTTCATTTTTAACTTCTTGGTCTAAAAATTAGGTTTACTTCACAATTTCAACGTCAGACACCTTTTTTAATGAAATATTGAATCTTGATTCAAATTTTTTTAAAAAAAATATTTTTGAAAACAATTGTTTTAGTTTTCAAATAGCTTAGATATTGTAATATCCAGACAAATCACATGGATCAATCAAAATTCAACGCCATCTTGCAATCTCCCAATTCATGACCAAAAAATGGCAACCCTAATCAATTTTCAGCTAAAATTTAAGAATAAAATGGTTATAAAAGTTAATTTTAAACTGTTTCTTTCTATTGTTCTCCAAAACATGCTCCCTTTTGTAAGAAAACTTATGGCTTTTGCTGGCTTCAATGACATGTCCTCTACCATTTAAAACACCTTGTGTTTGCTTGAATGTTTTTCAGTACTGGAAAATCCAAGTTCTTGTATGAATCAAAAATTTGATGGCGACTGTTCATGGTGGTGGTGTGTTTTGTAGCTGTTGTTTTCAGAAAAGTTTTCCTTTTTTTTTTTTTTTTTGTTTGTGACTTTATTTATTTTTTTGGTGAAATAACTTGATTTGGGTTGTAAGTGGAAATCCATTTTTATGGGGCGCTGTAAAGTTTTCTGAGATTAGAAAGCTACCTGTCTACGGTTTTGTCTGTGTGGCTGTCTTCTTCCTCTCCTCATTTATTAAATCTTCACCAACTTAATTGTTCTCTATTTTCAGAAGTTACCTCCTCCCTCCTCCTGCACCCCTCAATTATTTGTCTTTTGCCTTTTGTTTTTAATAATATATGTGCAATCTTTCTATGTTTCTTTTTTCATTCACCAGCCCTTTTAGGGTTTTTTTGTTCTTTTTATCATTCTTGCATGTTTTTGAGGTTGGGAATGCAGCTTGGAGAGAGTTTTTTTGGTTGTTGTTAGAATTCGAATGTAAAGTCGTAGATTTTTTAAGGACAATGGTACCTCAAATAGTATCTGTTTTCAGCATAATCCTCACGGTTTTGCTTTTAGAGCCAAAAGGTTTGGAGAGATAATTGTCTTTATTTATATATTATGGATCACTCTCTTTCCTAACCAATGTGCGTATCCCAACTGTTAAGAATCACACGTTGAAAATAAAAAGGATCTAACAAAGATTTATAATAGACGTGGGTTACACCTCTCACTTCCAATTGATTTTGAGATGAAACCTTATGAATATTTATATGATATTAGAGCCTAAAACACTCAAACGAATATCTGGTCTAGAAATGGGACCTGGCCAAGATCGATGAGCCAAAAGAACCACGATCTTGAAGGGGCATGTTAAGAATTACACGTTGAAAAGAAAAGGGACCTAAAAAAGGTTTATAATAGACATGGACAACTCCAGTCACTCCAAATTAGTTTTGAGATGAAACCTTATAAATCTTGATATGGTATCAGAGTCTAAAATACTCAAACGAGTATCCGGTCCAAAAATGGGATTCGGCTAAGATCAATGAGTCAAAAGAGCTACGATCTTGAGGGGTATGTTAAGAATCCCACATTGAAAAAAGAAAAGGGACCTAATTGGAACCCATGAATATTGACACCAACAACTTCATCGCTGCCACAATTGCACTCCGACGAAGCTCATGGAGCAATTGTGTGATACTTGCTTCCTCCCACGAGCAAGCCAGCAAACTCAAAATGGGAGTACTGCTGATGCCACAATAGGATTATATTATATTGCAACCTTCACACATGTTTTATAAGAAAACGATTTTAACAAACGTGGTCGGAGAAAATGTCTTGGAAAACATTTGAGAAAGCATGCAAGTACACAAGTATGTGTTACCATGTTTAAATTTTTTGGTTTGGTGATTTAAAAAAGTGTGATATAAGGTTAAAGTTGGTGAAGAGGGTGTTTGGTTTAAGTTTACCTAATATGTTATTGAATTGTGTGGAGTAATGGTTTATTGAAATTTATAGTTATGTAGTTTATTTTTTAGTAGGTAATTTTAATAAATGATTTTTTTAGTACAATAAATGGGGATGAGTTATTGGACCTCCGACCCTTAAAAAATGAGCAAATATCTCCAATCGTTGAGCTATATTTATGTTGGCTTGAAAAATAATTTTAGGTAGAAGTTAGTAATCTCCATTAATACTTAAAACTTTAACTTTAACTTTGGGTGTCTATAAATTAAGTTGATAGATTAGAGTATTTAATTTTGTATTTATACTCTGATATTTTTCCTAATTTTTTTGGTTCAAAATGGAGATTGATGTTCTACACTATTTTAAGTCATAGGCAATATTGAATGTTTTTTTTTTAATTAGTGAAGATACCTATTGCCATCTAAGCATATAGCTTTTGAAATTCAAAAGGGTGTGAAGGTATAAATTTTGCCTAATCATTTTAATTATTATTTTTAGTTATACGTCGGAATTGAGATTGTACTCATAATCTCATAATCTCTTGGTTGAAGATATATGTCAATTACTGAGCTATGCTCGCTTTGACTTAATCCTTTTAATTAACTTTATAGTATCACTCAAATAACGAATTAAGTATTAATAATCTTTTTTGAGTTTGAAAATTTGAATCTTTTACCTCACATTTTTAAAGAGAAGTGAGCAAATATTTCCGTTTGAAAATTTTAATAAGTTGAAATAATCATATGAATTGAATTGAGTTTTTTCTAAGGTTAGTTTAGATTGAATCAAAACATACTTAGATTGATATTTTAGTAGTTTTGTTTTCCCCATAAAACATAATAAGAAATTATGAATTTAGTTAGTTTAAGTAATTTTTCCTAACATTTTTTTTTTTGACAAAATGTTAAAATGAATTTTTCAAACAACTAAAAACACCTTAGAAGTGGGCAAATTACTTGAAAATGCTTTTAGCTAATTATTTTTTTTTAAATTTACTGTTTATATTTAAAAAATTTTGTTTTAGGCCAGAAAAAAGGACTTCAACTTTGATTGACATTTTATATATTTTTTAAGTGCTCTACTTCAAAATTAATTTGGTTTAATATACTAAAGTCATTTCTAGCTAACGAACTTGTTTCAAAAAAGGAAAAAAAAATTATAGCTATAACGACCGGTTACGATTTCAAAATCAATTGATTCGATCCTCCACTTTTATAATTGTTGAATTAAAAAATGTTTAATGTATTAAAAATTTCTAATCTTTCTAATCTACATTAAAAAAAAACTTTTGAAATTCTAACTAAAATTTGAGAACTATAAAAAAAAATAGTTTTTTTTACCAAATTACATGTTTGTCCACATCTAATTCGGGTACTCTTAAAAATTGGGTTTATGTAAGTTTACTAAAATTTCAAGGTTGTGTCCGTACATCCAATTCTTGTACTCTTAAAAATTTCTAACTTTAAGTTCTTAAATTTTCAATTGGTTAGTTTATATCTTCATGTCGATGTGACGTACTAACTGTTTTATTTAGGGTTTGTTTGAAAACGATATTTATTTCTGGTTTTCTTGTTTCCTGTTTTTAGTTTTTAGTTTATTAAAATAAAACCATATTTGTTTGATAATTTTTTTTGTTTTTTTAAATAAAAAACCAAAAATATATGGGAAACGTTTTTAGTTTTCTGTTTTTTAAAAGTTAGAAAATTGAAAATATATTTTAGAGAAAAAAAAATTATATATAAAGTAGATAAAACAATGGTGTGGGACGGGAGTAAAATATACTCTCTCATTTTTGTGTTCGTGAAGATTTATAGTCCAGCATTTCAATTTTGTTCTTCTGTTCGGGAATCGAGATCCAATTAAAGAATCGGGGACGTGGATATTCGCAGAAAAATTACTGATTTTGTAATTAATTTTAATTATTTTTGAAATTTAAAAAATAAAAAAATATAATAAATATATTAGAATTATTATTTATTAATATAAATAACTAATTTTAAAAATATTTAATATTATATTCACAATTTAGTAAATATGTTAATAAATTATATATTAATTATTTGAAAAATGGAATCGAGGAGGGTTAGAGACATCCATTGAAAGTTCATCATATTAGGTGTCCAAGTGTGTTGACGCCTTGCATTAAAATACGCTTAAACCTTAAAAGACGAGAACACAATCTTTAAAAAATTTAAAAATCTATTAAAGACTTATAATAACCAATACTTTACTGTTATATTTTTTTACCCTTAACTTTCACACCAAGAAAACGTTTAAGAAATAACTTAAAACTTTTTATCTAGTTTGGAATTGGAATGATTTAAAATAAATATAATTAGATTTCTTTGTTCAAATATTTCTTAGAAAGGAAAAAAATTATTATTATAAGCTTTTAATCTTTAATTTATTAATTAAAAATTAAAACATGACAAAGTTAAATAAGTAATTTACTTTAAAAGTCTTTAAAATCTAGTTAAAGTTCTGAAGATTTTTTTTTTTAAAATGAAAATACGATTTGAAATCAAATAATTTTATTTTCGTGTAATAACATACAATGGAATACATTTGAAACTCGTCCCCATTCAAAATTTCTCAAAACTCTTAGCACCAGGCAGTATATGAAAAAGAAGAATTATGTTAACATTATAAATTTGTTGTTTTTCTTTTCTTTTCTTTTTTTTTTCTTTTCATTTTTTGGTACTTTGTGTTTTGAATTCCAAAGTACAATAATAGAGAGACCATTTAATTGGGAGTTGAATTAGGTCAGGAGGGAAATTAAAAACAAAACAATTAGTTCACATGGTGATTGGATTTGATTTTGATCTATATTGGTAGCCTTTTGGACCTTCACAAAAAGGCTACCACCCCTTAATTTGGAGGGCCTCCCCTCCCCCACTTCTTTTTTTTTCTTCTTATTTTGTTTCTCTCTCATCCTCTTTTTCTCTCTCTACCCTAAATAATACCATGGTTCTAAATATCGGTCGACACGTCGACATTTCCATCGACATATCTATATCCATCGACATCATCGATATGAGGGGTGAATCGACATTTTCATCATAGTACAAAAAAATCGACAAAATATGAAAAATATCAACAAAATGTCACTAATATATATATAATATTAATATTAATTATTTTTAACTAATTTAGAAATGAAAAAATGTTTATTTGTTCATTTAAATATTTTTTAATTTTTCTAACTTTTACAGAAATATTCATCGATATCAACATTTTATCGTCATTTTCATCGACATTGATATTTAAAAGCTTGAATAATACTATGTAATATCCTACACCATGTCCTTTCCATGCCAATAATATTTTTCCCTCCCTCTTCTCTTACCAGAAACTCGAAACAATAGGTTATAAACTTTCTCGGGTTATTCTATGTTTCATCTTATAAAATACCGATTCAATTTTTAAACTTTATAACGTTTATTTAGTCGGTGAACTTTAATTTATTGTGTTATTTTATAAATGAGTGAAAAGATATAACATCTAACTCTACAGATGTAAGTAATGTTTTGACCTTATTTAGATCCTGTCCCTTTACTTTTCATGAAACTCGATGACCATTAAGCCAATTCAGAAAGTTAATTTGAAGTACGTGTAAAAATGCCATAAATCATTGGGAAATTGGATTTTGGACCTTAAAGCTGACGAGAGAAAGAGAGAGAACTTCCCATGACATAAAATTGCTGCTCCAAAATTCAATCCAAACAAGGAAAAGAATGGGAAATAAGAGTATGGACATACTTTAGTAACCTGTCAAAACATAATGGATACTTCCAGTTTGCAGAAAGCCTCATTTCTTTTACCTTTTTGTTTTACCTTCGCTAGATTGCCCGGAGGCCCCTGAAAAAGTTACTGCACTATGACTACGTCCCAAATTCTGAGTCGACCGGTCGGTCGATCTACTAGGTTCATGTGCGTGTTTTCTTTTCGATGAATCCTTTTTCAAATGATCTTTGGACTCGGAAGGTTCCGGTTCCCGTTTTCGACTTGAAGGCTTTGATGGTTCCTCATATTCAGACACTGAACTCCTTGGTTTACTAGAGCTTGTTCTTCTACTGCTCGAGTGTGGAGTTCGGGATGTAGTTTGACGAGAAGATGTGGTCAACGAAATTCCAGAAGATTTCTGAAACGCTGATTTCATAGCTGTGGCCTGTTCGAGTTCTTCAGGTTCTGGATAATGCACGAGAGATATCCGCCGGGAAATCTTTCCAACTTCAAGGATATAAGAACAGAATCACAAAATGGAAACAATTTTATCAAATAAAGCATGGTAAAGCTACTCATACAATAAGGACCATGCCACTAGAATATTATGATGTGATGTGAACAAACATCAAGAGACAATTGGACTTGAATTGAGATGAACAACATTGTTCGTTCTCGTTCCGAAACATTTAGGCATGCAGAAAGTTTTTTTATTTATGAAAAACCAAGCTTTTCATTGACACAAATGAAAAAAGAAAGCTTAGAAAAGGGCATAAAAAAAAGCTCTATTAGAGGCACACCTAAAGAAAGGGGCTCCAACCAACAAGGAACACCTAACTCATAGTTACAAGAGAATTCATAAAATGACCACGCAAGGAAGTATTAAATCTAATAAGCTCCAAAAGATACTCTTTGGATCTCTCCACCCTTAAAGATTCCATTATTTTTCTTGATCTATATCTCCCACAAAATCGGACAGAAACAAGCCTACCAAAAAAACATCTTTCCTTATCCCGAAAATGAGGGAACAACAAAACCTCCTCCATTGGAGCCTAGCAGAAAGTTGAATCTAATGTTTGAGTATCGCAGCTGACAAATAAAATTTTAAGACAGAACCAGCAACGACAGATGCTGATGACATAAGGAGATTAAAAGTTCGTCAACTATACGGTCATGTGAAAACATACAGAATTAGATTTAGCTCGGGACAAAGGAGAAGCTAGAAATCTAGACGCTACTGTTATTAGTGTTAAAAGTGAAACTACAATGCCCTAAATCCTAATATAAAATATAGGGACTCTCAAACTGTAGCACGAATGGAGTTTACAACTGAAAAAGCGCAAGTACCACCAAGTATAACAAGAAAAAGGGCAGAGAGAATGTAGCTGCAATGGAGAGACTGATACTACTGGCATGTGAAGTAAAAGTGAAACAAAATCAGAATATAGATAAATTTGTTAGAATAGAAATAGGAGGCATTTACCTAACTTGGTGTCTGATGAAGATGGTAGAAAAACAGAAGCCTCGGGTTCTTGAGCCACACAGCTGACCACATCATACGATTTTCCTTTTGACGGTAACAAATAATACATTGAAAATATTGTAAGAAAAGGAACAGAATAGCTAAAGAAAATAATGTCGAGATCAGATTGTTGGCGTACAATAGCACCAAAAAAAATTATAATTACCAGATGAACCCTGAAAGCTGCCCAAATGTCCATCATGATGAAGTTGGAGAGAAAACTCTTGCCCATCAAAATCAGGGGGCTACAATAAAGAAAAAAATAAATCCTTTCCAAATTAAACACATGCAATGGCTGTACTGTAACAAACTACAATCTTGAAAGAAGGTACATTTTATGGGCTATTCTTTATTATATTTTCTCCCAAATTGCAGGTAGCTATTATGTTTTCAAGGATTAGTTTGTAGGATCTTACTTGATTAGCAGGCCATTGAATAAGCCAAAGCTCAGTGGAGTCAGACAAAGAGATATCAGCGAGCAATTCCCTATCGTCTTCCTCAAACTCTGGTGCGGGTTTGTATTCTTCTGCCCTTTTAAAAGCACCAAATTCGTTGCTCATACTGACAGCTAACTAAGTCCCTACGCTAGCAAATAGCAAAGCAACACTTCAATATCCAATAAGGGAATGAAAGACGATTGCAAAAGAATGAAACCAATCGATAACTCCATTTGGGCATTTCGTCGAACAATTCACGCGCACTGCTACTTCATTCAAATATCTCTTTTTAATGCTCGTGCGTTCCGGTGAGAGCAAAAAGAGAGACAAAAGAAAAAAAAAAGTAACTCCTGTAGCACAAGCTTAGTTCCCATATGAATAACAGCAAACTAACGTAATTCTTTCACTTTGGTTTAAATTCAGCTGAAAAATATAGATGGGTAACAAAATACCCAACGAGGTAGTCCAGAGAAAGCCGAATGAGGGGAAAAAGGGAAGAAAAACTTTACCTTTGGCCAGTGGAAACCGAAAACAGAAGACCAGTTTGAACGGAGAGTGATGAACTATTGCTAAGAAGAAACAGAACGAGAGTTGAGAGACTCGCGACTAGGTTTTGTTGTGAGAGGAGAACAACTTGGGCCCTCTGCGGGTCCGGGGTCGGGTATTCGGGTATACTCCTTAAATATGGGTAAATCCGAGATATTTTTTTTTTCTTAAATATGTTTAATTCAGCTGCAGAATTAAACATATCAAAGATATTATTATTTTTTTTCCTCCGAAAAAAAGATATTATTTTTTTTGGCACGTGTATGGTAAAATGTAGAAGGAAAAAAAATACGTTAAAATATTTTTTTAATTGCATTTGTATGATCTCTTCCTTGTATTTTAGCTCTTAAAATTTGCTGTCTAAATAATATTTCCATCCTCCTACTTTTAGTTTTAGTTCAAGTTAGTATTTGTATTTTTAAAAATCTATTTTAATCTTTGTATTTTAAATTTTTGTTCATTTTAATGACTGTATTTTTATAATGTTCATTGACGCTCGTATTTTTAATGAATTATTATATTGGTTAATTCATTTTCATTTTCATCTTATTTTTTAACTCACAATTTTAGTATCAAATTTCTTAAAATATATTCATAAATTTGTATTATGAAATTTCTATTGTGTATAAATTTTTACAAATAGAGATCAAATTGTTCGAAAAAAAATAGACATTTTAGAAGTATAATAATTAAAATGAACAAAAATTGAAAAGTAAATAATCAAAATGAACAAAATTAAAAAATAAAGAGACGAAAATAGTAGCTAAACATAAAATTTTATATCAACAAAATGGAAGTTACGTCAACAACACGATATACATAGGTGTTTTTCAAATATAGCATAAAGTTTAAAATGTTACAAAAACAACCCAATTCAATAAATGAAATGTAATGTAAATATA
Source organism: Momordica charantia (assembly GCF_013281855.1). Taxonomy (NCBI): domain Eukaryota; kingdom Viridiplantae; phylum Streptophyta; class Magnoliopsida; order Cucurbitales; family Cucurbitaceae; genus Momordica; species Momordica charantia. The sequence continues at coordinate 7,296,738 of NW_028275159.1, forward strand.
TTAAAAATAACCAATGTTATACTGCATATATATATAAATACATATTTTGTCTTATATTATTTCATATGTCAATTATCGTCAACTTAGGTTCGTTTTCGCTATCTACTCAGGAGTGTTTTATATATTGAATTAGGTCGAAATTAATATATCTTTAACTAAAATGTAAATGTATAAACCTCTTAATAGTAATTAACGATTAATATCGGAGGATTAGTCAATTATCATTGAGTTGTTGTTTAATTGTATTTAAAGAAAAGAATGATAAAAGCCTATTTAGGGATAAAGTTTGATTTGATTTTGATTTTTTTTTGTTAAATTGTAATATTAACTGTTACGTGACACGAACAGTTTTAGGGCGGCGACTTCCATCCGCCGCTCGAATGTGACAATTCCAGAACCGAGAACCGACTGAAGATTATACTCCAAACACTCCCACGATTCTCCTTTTTCATTTTCACTTTCACAGCAAAACTCCGTGAGCAGAACAATGGAGGAATTTGCAGTGGATGATCCCACTCAACTGCTCGAAGCAGCTGCGGACTTCGCAAGCTACCCCGGTTAACTCCATGATATAGAAATTCAACTTCAATTTATATATATTATACTCAAAAAATGCATCAGAATCTGATTCTATTAAGCATTTCCCCTTCGCACAGGTGTTCGGACTGATGCCTCGGTGAAGGAATTTCTCGACCGTTTTCCTCTCCCCGTCATCATCAAGTACGAAAATCTTAGCATATCTTGTTTGATCGACTGTTTTTGAGCTGTTGTGTTATGTTTACTGTCATTGCTATGTTTTTCTGTATTGTCTGTGACTTGGGTTGGTGTTCACTTCTGCAAGTGCTTTACAAACAAAAGCAGAAACTCCTGGTCTGGAAAACACGTTGGTTGCTTGTCTCGACAGGATATTCAAAACCAAATATGGTGCTTCCTTTATCCCACATTTTATGGTATTGGACACTTTCCTTGTACTATTACTCATGTTTGGGACGTGCTCAATTTTCTGATACTATAGAGGGTGCCGTGGCGGCGGATTTTTGGATGTTTATTTTTATTTTTTAAATATTAATCATGTGTTAATGGGTCAGTTGGATTGAGTATAAATTCAGTGGAGATCACTCTACTTGGGTTCAAGTGCAATACCGTTTCATTATTCTTCTTCTTTTATCTTGTACTTTTGACTACATGAGGCTAGTCCATACTGTCAATTGTGTTCTATCCATGGCCAGTCGTATTAGGATCCTTTGACGGCCTTATGGTAGTTGTATTAATTGTTTATATTTCCCTCTTCCTCGCCTGCTTGCAGCCTTTTATACAGGTTGGACTGCGAGCAGATTCTCAAACAGTTAGAGATCTAGCTTGTAAAACGGTAGGTATTCGTATGCCATTATTTAGTGCAACTAGTTATCCTTGTTTCTCGTCAATTAATTTTCCCTTTCTTTCTGAACTTCATTTGTTTGTTATCACTGTGCAAGTTATAATCATTTGTATTCCTAATCTAAGAGTTGAATATTTTCTTCAGGTCACTTTCCTTTTAGAGGAGTCTGATAATGATGCGGTTTTGGCCATACAACTAATTATTGACTATGGAATTTATCCACTTTTGCTCGAGTGCCTTCTGAATGGGTAAGAACACATGCTGGTGATTGTGTATTAAGTTTATAAATGTTATTGAGCTTTGGATGGTATTGGGATCGTGTTATGTATGTGCATGTTTTTAATTAAGTACTTATTGTTCATATAGTTTTTTCTACTTAAACCTTTTCTACAAATGTATTGAGACTATAAATAGAATAGCTGTCTTGAATCATTAAAGAATTATTGTATTATGCAAACAATATTCTCTTCTCTCATTCCTGTACCTTACACACGTTTTTTTCTTAATTTCTACAGAACTATTATATAATTGAGTTATATGATTGACAACCCTAGGGATTTGATGTCAACCCCCTTTCCCTCGTCTTCTTTGTGTTAAGCAGCATTTAGCTGATAAAACCATAAAACTCCTAAGCAATATATATCTAATTAGAGCCATGAATAATGGAGCAAATGATGTTGTTCTCTGCATGCTCCATATTGAGTTTATTAATTTCAAAATAAAGGAAGAACAACTTTCAGCTCTTCGTAGATTCAAGATATGAGTCTATATATTTAATCTGTTTTTAGCTTGGAGTGGGGGTACACCTGAGGTTGTCATTATTTTTTGTAGTAATGAACAAGTTGCTAACTCATCAATGGATGCAATAAAGAAATTGGCTGCATTTCCAAAGGGAATGGTACGTATACTATACAAATAGCTGTTAATTATCTGCTCTTTCTGGTTTTAAATTGTCCTACATGTTGTTACAATAGATATTTTGTGCCAGAACTGACTGCAATTTATTGCTCTGTAGGAAGTTATCTTCCCAACAAATGAAACGGAAGCAACTCACCTAGGAACTCTAGCTTCAACATGTTCATCTCTGGTATTGTAGTGGGCACTATGACTTTGAGATGTATACATTTATTGGGTAGCATTTAAACTTGGTGAATATCATTTTTTGCGAAATTTGTTTCAATCATGTTTTCTTTTGCTAGAGATTATGTTTATTCATTCTCTTTTTAGCTCCATTACTTAGAAGAATCTCCCACTTGCAGTTTAGTTGCTAGTGATTTGTGCTTCTGTTTCTTATTGAAGTTAAAAATTTGCAGGGAAGAGTTCGAGTTATGGCACTGGTAGTGAAACTATTTTCTGTTTCTAGATCTGTGGCATCAGCAATATACAATTCAAATTTACTAAATCTACTGGAAAGTGAAATCAACAACTCAAATGACACACTTGTAACTTTAAGCGTGTTGGAACTCTTGTACGAGGTTACTCTCTCTTACACCTCAACTTCTTGTTCACGAACATGTCTGTTGCCCCATCTCTTCTTCGTGTTGGTCTTGGTAGCATAATGGGAAACATACAAAAAAAATGGTGTTATAGATTGTGTTATCCCTTTAGGTTTTTTTAATGTTAGTATACTGGTACAAGCTGAGTTACTGCAATCTCAGTGACAGGATTCTTAGCATGAATCTGAGACAGACACGATTTTGATTGTCATGGCTAAAATGAACTGCCTGTCTGACTTCCTGGAATAAGTTAAGCAGTAAGATGGTAGTGGATTAGTGGTTTGATAATGCAAGAAAAACCATTATGGTTGATCATTGTAGATTACGTCAATGAAGGTGCATGGAAAATTTGAAGTATAACCACATGACACAGCACATTTTCAATCTCAAGATTGGGTTTATAGAACTATGTCCAGGATTTTACTTTATGACTCTAATATGCATGAAAGGGCGCATCATCATGAGTTATTCTTTGCTTCTTTTGTTCTTCACTTGTTATATCATACCATCTTTAAACCTCTCATTCTGATATATTGGTTTTTCATTTTTATGCAATTTGTAACATATTTTTGTTATATCTCCAATTGATGAAGTTAGTGGAGATTGAACATGGTACAAAGTTCTTGCCAAGGACCAGCATTCTCCAACTACTAAGTTCTATAATCAGGTTTTCATTGAAAGAATTATAAATTTCAGTTATACAAGCAAATGGTCCGACTCTGTACGGTGATGGTGTTCATAATTTTTTGTTGTTTATTGCAGCAACTCATCAACGGAGTCTATCTTAAGGTCAAGAGCAATGGTCATCAGTGGAAGACTTCTATCAAAAGAGAATATGTACTTGCTTGTAGATGAATCTTGTAAGAAATAAGTTGACTTTCTGAACATTTTATTGACCTGTAACGCTGCATCATCATCTGATTTGAAGTTCTTTAAGAATTAGATAAGGCACGAATAAGAATAAATTTGCCAAATGTCTCACATGGCAAACCTTTTTTCATTGAGCATTTTTGGGACACCCATATTCCATAGGACCTATCGACTGTCGTTACTCTTTTAAGCGCCATTGGTGTAACTATATGTGTAGATCATGAAGTTCATGTTCTATAAGTGACCTATATGGAAGGAATTACACGCCTTCTATCATAATTTCAATTGAGGTTTTGCACAAATATCATTCAGATGAAAGCTACAAAATTTGTGCAAGGTTGGGTGAAAACTTGCATAAACAATGTCCAAAGCCAGGTTATGAGTTGGATCATTTCATTTCACTTCACAAGTAAAAGTTTTCAAGACTTAGTGCCTTCCACTGTTGATTTTCATGCCTTAAAAAAAAAATGAAAATTACTTGAGATATTAGCACCTCTTATTGATTTTGTTAAAGCAGTTGACAATAATCCATAATCATAACATACTGGTGACCCTATTGCCTAATTTATAGTATTCTGGATGACAAAATTCTTTGACGGTGTTTTGCTTTTTATATTCTCAGGCGTAAGGATTCTAATATCTGCTATAGATGAAGCTCTTGGGTCATCAGAAGGTCAAGATGTAAATGTATGTGAATCTGCATTTGAAGCACTGGGTCAAATAGGGTCAAGTAAGTGTAGCCACTGCCACTTGTAGTCTAAGATATGTCTATTTAATATGAGCAACTCTGATTGTGATTTATATTACCATATCTTCTTTTAGAGAGAGAGAGAGTGCAACTGGAGTTGCAATTTTATGTACTTGCAAATGCATGAAGACTAGTGTATATCCAGGAAAATAAACCTTGAACTCTTTAAAACATGTTAAGTGTTATCTTGTTTTTGTTTATTTATTTATTTTTTTTAACACAAAATTATGAACTTGAAAACTAGTATATGGCCACAAATACAAGTATTGGATGCAAACCATTGGCATTCTTTTAATGAAGAATATCTTCTATGATCAGATTTTAACTGTCATATAGAGAACTTACAGTAACCATTGAGGTGTCTACTTTGCAGTAGGCGCTCGTAATAGATATAATTTAGGAACTTTTCTTTGAGGTCCTAACATGTATGGAGGTTTCCATTTGGTTATGTGGAATATTGGTACCTGACCCGAGGAGTTTGTATATATGGGAATGGGGAACTTGTGGAAAAGGGATTGCATCTCTCCTTGTGAAATGATTGTTCCATTGGAACACGAGGCACATAAGGTACAATGTCATAACAACGGAGTACATACTTTTTTCTGGGGTTCAGTCTTCTGCTATGTCTGGCGTGAGGAAATGCTAGTTTCAAAATTCCTTGGAAATTTACTTTTTTGGTTAGAGGGATTTGCCGCTTGAGAATATTTATTTTGTGGTGGGAAATGGGGCAAATCTGAGCTGCTGGAAGGAGCCCTGGTGTGGCAGTGGACTTAATCCTGATACTTCTATTGCTGATTGCTGGATAGCAATCTGAATTTATGGAACGTCAACCAAAGGAACATGAATGTGGAAGAGGCCATTGAGTGGGGTCTTCTGATGTATAAGTTGGAAAGGTGTCACTAACCTGAAAGAATGCCAAAAGCTGGAAGGGTGATTCTTCAGGCTCTTTTTCTTCCTTTGTGGATTTTTTTTCCTCAGATTTCTGCACAGTAATTTGGAATAAAAATTATCCTAAGAAGATAGAAGTCTTCCTTTAAAGTCTTATGCTGAGAGGGTTCAATACTCATGCCAAAACTCAAGGTAGAAATCTAACCTCCTTTCCCCTAATTGGTGCAGCCTGTATGATAGGACACAGGATTGTGGACCATTTGTTCTTTTGGTGCCCTTCGAATCAAGCACCTGATTATTTTTTGCCTGAACTTAGGTTTTCCTTGGAGGATCGACATCTTTCTTTCTTTATTTTTGTGTGGCGATCTCCTAAATAAGAAGGCTAAAATCCTTTGGACTGGATCAACTGTGTTGGTAGTGTGGGGAATAGAATAACCTTCCAAGAAATGGAAAGAGATTTGAATTATTGTAGGATCTTTCTGTTTTTGTTACCTCTACATCGAGTAATATGGGCAGGTTTTCCTTTATTTATTTATCTATTATTGGTATTTCTAACTATGTTCTTTCTTTAATTTGAGCCAATTGGAGGAATTTTTTCTATTCCTCTTGGCTATGGTTTTGTCATGAATTAATTCCATTAAAATCATTTGTTTCTTAAGAAAATGTATGAGCTTATAATTAGGTTTACTTTTGGAACTGCGTAATCTCAATCTGAACAAGATGTTGCATGTGGACCTCAACCTTTATATGGAGAATACTCGTAGCTTTTTATTGTTTCTGGTCTTTACCATTTTATGGATGATGGAAAGATACTTTAGATGTAAACTGGAACAGTTAAATTTTAAAAAATACTTATAATGGTGTTTTTTTTTTTTGTTAATGTGAGATGTGGCACAAGTGCAAATATGAATTATCCTTGAACAAAATACACTTGATCACTGTTTGATTTGTACTAACCTCCCGAAACATTCTAAGCGACCTATTGGTTTGTGAAACTAAGGTGTTTTGCATCATCATGAAACTTTATTTAGATCTTTATAAGCATGTAATCCCCCAAAGCCAACATGTAAAGATCCAATTTCTGTTTCTCTCAGCTAATCGGGGAGCTACTTTACTGCTGTCAAGTTTCTCAACTTGTGTGAAGCTTTTAATTCATGCAGCATTTGATCGGCATGAACATGGTAAACAGCTGGTAAGTAGTTTTTAACTCTTTGGTTTATGTTTTTTTTGCTTTCTCCTCACCTCCTTTTCTCATTGATTAAACCACTAGGTATGGTAAGTATATGGTGAAAAGCTAGGTGTTTCAGCTAGCATTGTAAACGATTGAATTTGGATAAGTCATAAGCCCTTGAAACTAAATGTTGCTAGGATGAGAAAGTTCTATGGTGAAGTTCTTGCAAGGAATATAAATTGGGAGAGTAGAGTGAGATAACATTTTCAATAATGATAAAAATAGAATAGTGATATTTTTCCTATAATGCTATGATATTGACAGCAAATATGAAATTCAGAATAATTTTTTGGATTGTGAGGTTGTAAATTTTGGTATTCACTTTTTCTCTTGTTAATTTACTTCTAAAAAACATTCATTATTTTATCCCCGAAGGGGGTGGCCACGTTGGCAAGAACTTGGGGTCTTTTGGTCACACCATCTCAGAGGTCTCAAGTTCGAACCTTCAAGTGAGATTTATACACAAAAAAAAAAAAAAAAAAAAAAAAAAAAAAATCCTTGATATCTTCTGGGTTGGGTTTGGGGCGAGCACAAGTGCGGTGCCCCTAGGTATAGGACCATTGCGTATTGGTACTTATCGAGTATAGAATAGATCTACTTCTTTTTGTTCCTACGAATAGAATAGAATTGTTCCATTATTACTAAAAGAATAGACCAAATATTAATCCTTTCACCAAGATAATCCCCTCAAAAGGGGCTCTAGTGCGTTGTAGATTCTTATCCAAGACTTGTATCATTTGATGATGTCGTAGGGGGGCGGCTTGATTGTGATACGGTCCAACCAATTGGGAGAGAATCAATCGATTCCTTTTCGGGAGCGATTCATCCTTCCCGAACGCCGAATGGGATAAGATAATTCGTACTATTATTTAGTATTTTCTTTTATTTAATTGAAGAAATAATTGGAAAATAAAACAGGGAGCGGTTATCAAAAAATAAAAGAAGTATTCATCCTTTTATATTTTCTGTAAAGCTTTCTCTTGGCATGGAAGGGGATATTGTTTTAAAAAGATGTTTGTGATTGTGAACTGGAATCTGCCATTGCCAACTATATATTAATGCTAGGTGAGAACCTACTAATATATGCATGTGGGTATTAAATTTTTGTCCGACATGTCGACATTTCCATCAACATTTTCATGTGTCCATGAATTCGACATCGATATTAGGGGTAAATCAATCTTTCATAATATTGTAAAAAATAATCAACAAGATATGAAAACTATTGCTAATATAGACATAATATTAATATTAATCATCTTTTTAACTTATTTAGAAATTGTGAAAGGTTTATTTGTTAACAATTTAAATTTTTTAATGATTTTTTTATTTTTATAACTTTATAAAAAATATTCATCGACATCGACATTTTATTAATATTTTCATCGACATTTTCTATCAACATTGACATTTGAAACTTTGGGTACCTACTATATCTTGCTTATATTTTCAACTCAATACAGGCAGCCATGCATGCTCTTGGCAATATCTGTGGAGAAACCCGATCTGAGAATGATATTATGCTGAATGATATGGCAGAAGAAAATTTGCGGGACTTGATGTATCAAATTGCATCCAGAAGTTCAAAAATTATGCCATCAGTAAGTTAAGGATTTAGGGTTCATTTCTTTTGATAATGTTTTCCTGCTTTGGTATGCTTTATGTCTGAAGTAATTTGGAACTTGATATCTACTCTGCTTTAGTTGCAGAATACACATCACTCCATTTCAAACGAATCCTTCTGCACTTGCTGAGATTGAACATTCCTATGTTTCATTCCATGTTAGCGTTTAAAATGCTTAAGCTGTTAGTAATGGAGTCAGGTCCATACAGGTCAACAGGCTTCCAAATGTAACAGATTTATGAAACAAGAATTGTTGTTGGCTAATCACTAATGCACGTGAATTTAATTTGATTGCCAAGATGTATGGTGTTGGTGCTCCATAAATTATTTGGTTACCACTATCGTAAAGGTCTGTACTAGGAAGGAACTTTAGATGTATATCTTTTTTTTTTTTCTCTCTTTGAATAGGAAACCAAGACTTTAGATGACAGCAGTCATCAAGCATCAATTTTTTTAGTGTTCTGTTAGAGCGTCTGCAGGGAATCATTTTTTTCTCAATCAAGAATGCTTCAACCTGATTGTCCCATTTTCCTTATTTTAGCTTTAGCAAGCAGCAACTTTGACATTGTTTTTCATTTCTTTCGTGATTATAGTTTGTAAAAGTTTTAACGAGTTGCTATGGCAGGGCCTTTTTCTAGCTGTCCTTCAGCAGGACTCTGAGATTCGATTGGCGGTGAGTATTTGAGTCTTTTTTGTTGCCTTCGGGAATCCCTAATCTATTTGTTAATTGGCTTTCAAGGAGCTTGCTCTTAGTTTCTTAGAAAATTTTCCCTAAAAAGAAAATATGTAATGTCTGACAAGCCAATACTTTTTTTTTTTTTGATATCCATGAGTGTTCGGGCCAGCTTACGCGCACCTCAACTAATCTCACGGGACAACCGCTTGACCCTACAATATTTGGTGCCATAAAACACATAGGAATTACTAATTCCTAAGGTAGGTAGCCATCATGAGATTCTGACAAGCCAATACTTCAAGATGACATAAATTAAACGACCCTTGGATTTAAGAGTACATAAATTTAAAATTCATTTAGGTTATGTGCCTAAGCTTTTGTTACCTAATATCATTGGATTAGAAAATAGTCTTCGGTTTCAAACAGGGTGTGTCAAAAATGCTGCAAGGTGCAAGGTATTTTAATATCAAAAGAAAAAAGACCGTTCATGCTATGGACTGACGTGATTTATTATTTTCTTTTTTATTCTTGTGCGGAAGGAGTACTTTGCAATCCCCGTGTATGGACAATTAATATAGGACCATTTTTCAAAAAAAAAAAAAAAAGGTGAACGTAAGTGCTAAAAAAAGAGATGTGCACACATAGATGGGTGTATGTATGAAGATTTAGATATAGATATGTGGTGCTACACATTATCTCGTGCAAGATAGAGATGGCAAAAAATTCTGATGCTTAGAGAATAAATACCCCATTTAGACACACCCTAGATTCACATCTCGAGGGTTATATCTTAGTTCAGACAATATTCTTATCCTAGACTGAAACTATGTTGGTCCTAGCTCTCTATGCATCAAAGGTATCTAGCTTCCTATGTATTTAAATTTATGAGACATTGATATAAAATTTTTCTTCAGAGTTATAGAATGATAACTGGGTTGGTGGCTCGACCTTGGTGCCTTATGGAAATCTGCTCGAAACAAGAAATAATAAATATAGTGACTGATGCAAGTACTGAGACTACGAAAATAGGTATACACGTTTCCCTGTTGTGCATCCTTGTCCTAAGGTTGATAAGATATTCTGTGCATGATTGTTGTATTTGTATATGCATTAATAGAAATACTACTGCTGCGATGCAAGCATAGATCTTACTATTCTGACTATCTATCAATAGCAGTAATAATGCAAGCATACTCCTGCTCTTTCAGTGTTGCAATTTAGAGAGTATCTATTTCTTCAGCCATGATTTGATAGCCGTTGCTGTATGTAAATCTGCATTATTCGTTCAGTTGAATAGAATATCATTTTTGCCAACTCTTTTAAATGCATGCTACTGCTTCAAAAGAAATGTTGTAAGCATGTACAAAATAGGGTTAGTGTTGGCCTATACTCATGTTCGACATCCTTTCTTCAAAATTAATTTCAAAATTTTGCAAATCAACTTTACCCAGCTGTAATAACAGCTGTGCTGAACATATTGCCTTCTCCATCCTGTGAAAGCAACTTAAGAACTCCGCGTGATTTCAAACATGCAGTTGGTAATTACAATGCTCTTGTGATCAAGTCCTTTTTTTGGCTCTTGATTGATCGAAGACATTTATATAAATCATTTGCATTTATTTATGAATCATATCTTAATTCCTCACTGAAATTATTACAAAACGTTGCTGTGTATTACTACAGTCTGGTCTCATTTGTTTGGGTTAGATTTTTGTAGCGTGCAGCTACTTTCTGCGGTGCTCTTAAGGAGCGTCTTCCAGAAAGCATTTCACTCATAGATACATTTGAAAAAAATAAAAAATTGAATTCACTCCGCTTTTCTAAGATTCAACTTCTCATATGGGTTGACATGTAATCATGTAGATTCGGGCAATTTTTCCCTTATATCAGATGCTAATCCCAATCACATGGTTCTTTTTTCTTTTTGCAGGAATGGAAGCTAGATATAATTGTTGTATGGCTATCCACAAGGCCTTCATGTCTTCAACTAGGCTTACTGGCGATCCTGCCCTTGCAGGAATAGCTTCGAAGGTTAGATGTTGATCCAAATGAATTCATGTGCCCAAATATTTCATCCTTTTCTTGAACCTTTTCCTTTTCCAGGCAATTTATTCTATAGTAGTACCCATAGAAGTGCTGGGCTCCTGTCATGGGGGTCATATCTGATTGTTTTTTGAGAAGGAAATGTCTTTTTGATATAATATTTGCATACCTTTGTAATAATACCTTAAAATAGGGGGAGGGGGAGATAACTTATAGACCGGAAAACCAAAAAAGGGACAGAAAGATATCGTAACGGTGAAGAAATGCAACAAAAAAATCGCCTCCCCTCCTGTCAGAATTTGCTCTCTTGAAAAATTTCCCCACGTATAGGAGCCTTGTCTTGCTTAGTTACATACCCACTTACTACTACTACACATCCCTTTCTTGTCGTTACTCAATATCTGAAATGATGTTTTTGTCCATGTCTTCTAATTTGGTAGAAAAGCAGTGTGACATTCTTCTGTTTGAGTTCGTAAATTCAAACTTCGGGGCGGATATATACTCCGGCTAATGCTTAAACTGAATTGTCTGCAGTTGCAGGAAGCTGTTAGAAATGGTCCATATCTTACTAGGAGGAATTTTGAAACTCAACCAGCAGTTATGACAGCTGAGAGATTTTAAGAGCAGAGTAGGGTTCAAATGTAAGCAACCCTTTTATACAGTGGTTTGTAGGCAGACTCATCTTTGGTTTCAAGTTGATAGGTTAAAGAAGTCTTTTAAGATCCAAGGAGTTATGTGAAAATCATCTCTTGAATTGTGAGTTCACAGAAGTTGAAAAATGGAAAATGTTCTCCAAGGATTGTGTATAATGGTACTACTCTACTCTGTGGATAAAGACGAGTGAAATGGATGTCTAATGTTTACGAGTCCACTTTTCGTTTTGTTATCTACATTTTCTAAAATTGAAACCAATTTTTAAAGGAAAAAACTTCCCACCTTAAAGGTGAGGAGTATTGTATTGGCCCGATAAAAACCAGACAAGTGTTGGTTGTTGCTTTTTAAAATTATTTTATTAAATCTCCTAATCTCATCAAAATCTCTCCAAATCTTTTTTAATTCTTTTTTAGATTGGTTGGACTACTTTTCTCCCTTTTTTTCTCTCTCTGTATAACTTCTCACTCCCTTCTTTTTCTCTCATCTTCAATTTTCTTCTCAATTTGAAGAGTACTGTAACCTCATTTTTTCTATTGAAAAGTTGCGTAAATTGTATAATATTTCTCTTCCATTGTGTCATTTTTGCAGATGAATGTAATTTGAAGAAGTTTTAGGATATTTGATTAACGTTGTTACATCATTTTTCTCCCTTAACCCCAATCAATCTAAAAAAAGAATTCAAAGAGATAAAGAATTCAAAAAGATTTGGGGAGAGATTTTGATAGATTATGGAATTTAATAAAATAATTTAAAGAAACAACAACCAATTATTGTCTTGTTTTTATAGGGTCACGTGAGAGTAAGGAGTACAATACTCATCCGAGCGAAAGTAAAACTTGTTTTTGTTTTCAAATTGGGTATTTTTGCTAGAATGGTTCATAACATATTAAAGTATGCAATCAAAAATCAAATTTGTTATTAAAATATTGATTACAAAGAAATTATTTCACACATTACAAAGAAATTGTTTCACAGTCCTCAAGCTTACGAGATATAATAGAGGAAGGGTAATTGTAATAATTTTATGTTATGAAGTAAAACAAAACAAAACTCGAGAGATTATTATTCAATCCTAGTTTTCACATTTTTCATTTTAGCTTTTTACTATTAAATCATATTTCCAAAAAAAAAACAATAATAATAATTTCTTGAAGATTCTAAAATATTTTTAAAATTTCAGTTAAATTACGTAAAAGGATTAACAATAGATTAAATTTGTGGGTTTTGACTCAGAGATCGTAAGTTTATCTTATCTCCACGTATTTTATTAATAAAAAAGATAAAAGCTCAAAATTTAAAGATCATCCGAATAACATCCTATCGGGATTAAATTAAAGCGGAACCCGGATGGGGGTTATATAAAACTCGAATCCAAACAGCCAAAATAACAGAGGATAAAACGATACTCCAAAAAACTCTGCTTCCACTTCCATTCCAGTGGATAGCGCCAGCAAAGGTGCAAGAAGAGAACCACCATTCTTCAACCTCTGCAGCTTTCACAAAAATGGCGGCAGCTGCAATTACTTGCTTCTCTATCTCTTCTAAATTCAGAAATCTTTCTCTCAATGCTTCTTCCTCCTCTTTCCCCGCTTCCTCTTCCTCTTCAACCCTCAAATCTCTCACTTTCTCCTCCAATCTTTCATTCTGTGCCTTTTCCAATGGTAATTACTTATGGGTTTTGTTTTCCATCTTCTTCTAATCTAATTCGTGGTGGTTTCTGAAGACAATATAGAAATTATTTGAGGAAATAAGAAATTTGGGGTTTCTTTTTGTTCGTTTTTTGAGCAGGGTGTCTGTCGATGAGTGAAGCTCAGAGGCCACTTCGATACTCTGTTGTGTGCGAGGCGGCTCCTAAGAAAAAGGTTGATTCTGCTGCAAAGAGGGCTCGCCAGGCTGAGAAAAGGCGTATTTACAACAAAGCCCGGAAGTCTGAAATCAAAACCAGGATGAAGAAGGTACCTAATTTGATGGGTTTATTTGCACTGGAGTTTCGTTTTGGAATCCTGTCTGAATATGATGAAATCTCTCTCGTGAAATTGCAAATGGGTTGATAATGTGGAAAATTAAGTTTGGAGTTCTATGCTTCTTGGCTCTTACTTCAGAATTGATCTTATCTTTGATGGAGTATTTATAGTAGAAAGGCTATTGAAGTGAAACCAAACAGCCCAAGTCCCAACAGCTCCTCCCCTTCCCTAGAAACTTTATCTTTGCCTCTGGGAAATGGTGGAATTCTGTGTGGTTTTCATTTAGGAAATTTTTAAGTACCTTCAACAAACTGGGCTAATCAAGACTCAAGAGGTTAAGTACTTTTGTGTGTTCCTTAAGATAGAACTGACAGAAGTCATTACATTGAGTGTTGGAGACAAATGCCTGAAATGACTGTTCCTGAAAATGGAACGGATGAAATTTGTAAAATTAAGGGGTGCTTACTATTTTGTATTCAATATCAGTGGACTGTTGGCTGTATATTTTGTATGATTTTGTTTGATAAGGCCAATAATAGCTTCTTGGTTTGGATGCTTTGTAATAGGAAAATCTTAGTAGAAGTTCTTATTTATCAGAAATGGTTATCTTAAATGTTTGGATCTTCATTATTCTCTGTCATCAAAGCAAACAAACTAATAAGATTTTAGTTTTGATTTCAAATATATATTTATGGTATGGACTAGCAAACATCCTGACAGAATGATCAAATGCTCTCCTATCTTTCAACACTATAGTTTTGTCTCTCTTTTAACCAATTGGAAAGCTTTGTTGTAGCTCCATTGGTTTGGGATGCTTTCCCCTTTTGTATATCTTACATTTCATTGCATTAATGAAATCGTTTCTTCTCCAAATATATATATATGTGTGTGTGTGTGTGTGTATTATTGTCCAGTGGTAGATTGCTTTGGCACAATCCTTTATGATGGGCTTAGAGGTAGGTTTTTTTGCTGGTAAAGGCCAAATTTCTACTAATCATATATAGATGGTACCCTTGTTTTTTCAGCCTCTAACTCTCACAAAATTTTGAACTTATTCAAGACCATTAAGGTATTTGAATGGGCTGGGGCTGTGAATTTATTTAAATCTTTTGGTGATGGTATAGATCGTCCTTTGGCTCATTAGTTTTCCAAAATGAGAAGGAAAAAGAAAAGTCCTGAATTGGATTCACTTATGCAAATTCAGTCTAGACTCTAGAATATGGCGTAGGCATTTATATCTTACATAAACCATGAAATATTACAATTGCTCTGTCTCGGTATTGATTTATTAACTAGTGAAATGGGTAACATTCTTGCTTTTCTTTATTATCATTTGTTTATTTCTTGGTATCAAGAGAGGCGGAGTAGTAAGAAGGGGATTGAGGGTGATTCCCATTTATATCTAAGAATTCATCCTTTGCTTGTTGGAGCAAAAGAAAAGATTGACTTTTATTATTATGCTTCTCACTAGTATAACTTTCCTTTTTATATTGAATCTCCAAAGAGATGCTGCTGT
The DNA here is from genome assembly GCF_013281855.1 of Momordica charantia. NCBI lineage: Eukaryota > Viridiplantae > Streptophyta > Magnoliopsida > Cucurbitales > Cucurbitaceae > Momordica > Momordica charantia. Next base: position 7,311,826 of record NW_028275159.1, read on the forward strand.
CGGATGCATCGACTTGGTCTCTTTTCTATAGCTTTTATCTGCTAAAGGATGCAACTACGGCATAACCTTCATTTGCATTGCATAACTTCCATTCTCTGAGTCCTTGCTTTTGCATATTGTGAAGAAAAAGAAAAGATTTTCTGCTTCTTTCCAGAACTGGTTTAATTGTATACTTCTATGCTGATGCGACCTCTCATACAATCCCAGGTTTTGGAAGCTCTAGATGATCTCAAGAAGAAACCTGAAGCACAGTCAGAGGAAGTCCTTTCAATTGAGAAGCTCATTGCAGAGGCATACTCAGTGATCGACAAAGCCGTGAAAGTGGGAACATTGCACAGAAACACTGCTGCACGTCGGAAATCTCGACTTGCCAGAAGAAAGAAAGCCGTAGAAATCCACCATGGCTGGTACGCCCCTGCTTCACCTGCAGCTGCCTGATGTCGACGGGGTTGAGGAATGAATGGGAAGATCATTCTATTCTTTTTTGACGTAGATAATGGCAACTTTTTTCATTTTTCCATCATCTGTTTCTTTTATTTTTGTATTTAGTTCGGACCTTTTATAATTGAAGTTTTAATTCTATTGCATTTGCTCTTTGAAATGACATACTTCTAATTCTTGAAAATACAATAAGCATTGAACTGTATAACTCATTTACAAATAGTTCTCATCTCCAAATTTATAGGTCTGAAATAGATCTTATGACAATTCTAAAACGTCCCATCAGGTTGGAGTTCATTTTGAATCTCTAGAAGAAATTACTCAGAGCTAAATAATACAGAAATTACCCAAAAAAAAAAAGAGGAACAGAGCTGATCCCCTCTAGGTTTACCAAGTTTGTAATCTTGTGAAAGAAGATGGTTTAATTTTCACTCTCCTTTGTTATCTTCCTTTGGCTTTCCTTTCTTGCAGTTTGATTTCATGCCATTCACCAACTTTTCAGTCCTTGGCTCAAGCATCATTCCCTTCAATGTCATCTCTCTGAAATAGCGCAACCCGTCCTCTTTTCGTCCCTTCTCGTACAACCCATGAATCATTATAGTGTAAGAGCGACGGTCCGGTCCCAACCCCATCTGTTCCATTTCATTCCAAGTAGATTTAACCCTTTCCTGAATGTCCCAGTCCATGTACAATCTCAAAACCAGGTTGTATGTGTCAATGGTCATCTTGCAGCCACTTCTTTCCATCCGCTGCAAGAGTACAGTAACTTCCTCCGGTTCTCTCGACGACCCAACTAAATAGCTGAAAGTCACTGAATTCGGCCAACAGCTCTCTTTTCCCTTCTCCATTTCATCCAAAAGCTCATTAACCTTCTCCATCCTCCTAATCTTACACAAGTGTTTTATGAGAGTGTTGTAAGTCGCTACATTTGGAACACAACCTCTCTCATTCATTTCGCTGAAGATCTCCAGAGCTTCAGGAATCCTTTTCTTGAAACAAAGTGCATCAATGATGCAGTTGCAGATCACCACATCTGGTTTCAAACCCCTTCCCCACATGGCTCTAAACAACTTCAGAGCTGTCCCCAACTTTCCCTTCTTTGTCAATGAGTTTATCAAAGTCCCATAAGTGTATATATCAGGCTCGCATTTTGATTCGATTATCTCGCGCCAAAACCGCTTGGCCTCATGAACATTCCCCAGTATACACCAACCATTGAGGACGATGTTCCTCGTCTTTATATCTGGATGAAACTCGTGCTTCTTGGAGTGCAGCAATGTCTCTGCAACTTCTACATGCTTGTATCTGCATAACCACATTAAAAGTGACTGAAACGCAACCAAATTCATCTCCAGCCCGAGTTCTTGCCGTTTGTGGAAGATCCCAATTGCTTCCTCCACTTTATGTGCTGCAGCATATCTATTAAGAAGAACTGAATAAGTTCCCTCGTTTATGAGTTCTTTTCTTTGTGACATTTCTACAAACACTTCGTCTACTTCGTCGAATCGTCGGAATTTTCCAAGAATGTCGAGAATCTCGTTGTAAATAACAGAACCAGGGGAGTATTCATCTTCTCCACCTCCTTTCGAAACCCAATTGAAGAAAATGAAGGCGGGTTTCCAATCCGATCGATGCCTCCCCAGCACATTGAGAACAAAATCATCGGTTAACACAAGCCCGCACAGATTAAGAGCCCTCTCGATCTCCTCCACTGGTTTATCTCTTCTAAATTTGAGGACGTTTTGGACATAAACAGCAGATTGGTCATCTCGAAGAACATCGATCGATTCATCTGAATCAGCAACCGAGTTCGAAACCCTAGTTCTTCCATCCACTTGTGGGTGATGAACTCCATGGTTTCTGGGCCGAGGTCCGAGATTTGGGTCCTCGCGACCACGGAAATGATGAATCTGGTCGGAGACGCCGGAGAAGCGCCGGTGTGAACCGGGAGTGTGAGGAAGAAGATATTTTATCAGGTTTGATCGGAACCCTAATTCGAATATTGGCTGGAAATTTTGCCGCGTAATCTTCCTCCACAATGGGAATTTGAACCTCATCTCGAATCCTTCGATTACAAATCGTTCTGCTTTTGACACTCATTATGATCCATAATCCATTCCTTTAAAAATAGAAGAGTATTTCTCTTTCTACGTTTCTCTCACGAATCTGTCAAAACTTTAGTAGTCAGTCCCTAAGAACTGAAGTTTGACTCATTATATTGGTCTCAAACGTTTGAATGAATTTTGATGGAATAAGTAAAGGAGGAGATTTATGCTAGCTTGGGAATTCAGCTAGTAATCCTCATTGAATTTAGTAAATGTGATAATTTGGTCCTAGTTTCAATTTAATTTTATATTTTTAGTCTTTATTCTCATTTTTTAGCTGAGACGTCCCTCCTAATTTCATATAGCATTAGGCTCTAACAACGTAGATCTTCAAGGGGTGGTTAGGTTTAAAATTTTAAAAAATATCTCTAGGTAATGCATGTCTGAAAAAAGATGTTGGAAATCATAGATAAATTGTGTTCGGTTTCGGCAAGGGAATATTATCAGATTTTCGTGGACATAAATGATGTTTGTGTTTGTTGTTGCATGAAAATGTTACCAAACTTGCATATAAATAAATGATATTTGTATTTAGTTTGAGCGGTTATTTTCAACAATTTTATGCATTTATAGAGTATTAAAATTAATCCAAATTAATATATGTTAAGTAGTTGATCTATTTAGCAATTACATTAAGTAATTTAATATATTTAATAGATTACTAATTAATTAATATTTTCATTAAATACTTAATTACAAAAATGAATTAAGTGTATATTTTGATTAGTCTATTAATTATTATTAATTTATTACAATTTAATGATTACAGACATTATTATCAATTAATTTATTTTTTATTTAATATGATTGAGTATAAAATTCATTTAAACATTATAATTAATTTAAATTAATTAAACTTAATGAAATTCAAAACAAAAAAAAAAGTTAATTATTCACGAATTAAGAACTTCAACCAAAACGGTCTCTAATTAATCATACTAGTTGAAATATATGAATATGAGTGGAACTTTAAAGCATTATTTTTCTTAGTTCGATATTGTAATTGGAAATATTCGAACCTCCTGCATTTGAGTAAAAGGTAGAATATTTTAATTAACCAATTCAACTGTATTTTCATTTGTGTAAATCCTTTTGAAATGCAATTGGAAGTAACTTTTTGTTTTTATTTTCTTTTGACTAAATTAAACTTAAAATTAAATCCTGGACTAAAAAAATAATTTTACTCGAAAGTATCTATAATTATATAACTTTGATGGCGATACTATTCCAATTGAGATCCAAATATGACTTTTGATTTGGTGTTTTTTTTATTCAAATATTTGAGTGAATCCACTTATCCAAACATTAAAAATAGTTAAATTACACGAAATATTCATGAACTTTGGGATAAATTTCAATAATCCGTCTAAACTTTTAAAAGTTTCACTTTTACTATTAAAATAGTAAGACAATGACTTGCAAAATAGTGGTACTTGTGAGATTTTAGGTATACCTATCAATTTTCAAATATGTAATTTGGATTATATCCTTATCATTTAAAAACTTCATTAGCTTCCTCACATAAAATGGAGATGAAGTTATGATTTTATTGGTAAGTAGTAAAAAAGATCAAAGAATCTTAGTCACATTTAAAATGACGTTATACAGTAATTTGACAACAGACAAATAAAATTGGAGATTGGAGTAAAATATTGTTTTCTCTTCCCATGACACAAAATGTGGGGGTGAGAGATCTAATTCACTATTACCGCGTTGAGCTATGCTCGTTTTGGCGTATAAACATTAGATTAATTCTATATTTTATCTGTTCAGAATACGGTAGTAATAAATAATAAAATAAAGTATGAGAGCCAAGTTTCATATGTTCTTTGCGGTCTATTTACCTCCTCAAAAATTTTTGTTTCTCACATTTTTTCATCATGAAAAGATGAAACAATATTTTACTCTAATCTTCAAATTTGTTTCATCATAAATCCATCTTTCATTTTAAGAGCTAATAAAATGGTTGTTTTAAAATAATTTCAACGGTTCATAAGAGTTTTTTTTTTTTTTTAATAAGATGGAGATTTGAACTCACGACTTTTTGATATGAAATAGTTAAAATGAAGTTTTTTAAATAATAAAGGTATAATGAAAATATATACTAAAGTTTAGGGGCATAAGTAAAATTTGAAAACTTGGCTATAGACTCATATGTACCACTATTTAACAAGTCACTGTCATGTCACTTTTCCATCTTCGTCTTGATAGTTGGTAGATACCATGGTTAGTTTTGAAACAAGTTATAAAGTTTATGATTAAAAATAGTACTTAATTTTGAACGTCTAAGAATATTATTGAAACTTACCTTAAAAACTTGCAAGAAAATATTCGTATTGGCGACAAGTGTAGTTGAGGTTGATTATTTATTTGCAATGAAATTACTTTATCATAAAATACCGCATAATTTCCGACAAATTGAATACCATTCACTTATTCTACAGTGTTTTGAAAAAAAAAATATATTCCTTACTTGTATAATAAGTTTTTTCTTGCAAAAAGAAAACAGGTAGAGATAAGAAAATAATTTTGCTCAGCTTCAACTAATTACTTGCAAGCTAATTAAATACATTCTAGATTAATAATTCTTTAAAAAATATTTATAAATCAAAATTTAAAAATCAAAAGTCATCCCAAACCCACTCTAAAAAATATCTATATAATTTTAGTTTAAATTACAAATTTAACTTCTATGTTCGTTGTGTGAATCTTGTTTCTAATGGTTTTAAAAATGTCAATCTAATCTATGTAGCTTGATACTTTCAATTTAGTTCTTAGGATTTAAAAAATTTAAATTTGGTCCATATAGTTTATTCAAACTTTACAAATTGTCCTTACCGTAATTATAATGTCACATTTGTTTACGCGACAATCAGAAGATATTTTCTACTCAACTAACCATGCTTGTTGACAACATTAAAATTTATGGCCAGTAAAAATTTCCAATTGAAAATTTTGAAATTCTAAGAATGAAATTGAGCCTCAAATATCCGTGCCTTCTCCTTCTACGGTGATTTTGAGTTCAGTCATATCTCCAGGAAGGACAACTTTTTAGCTCACAAGCTAACTGTCGATGAGTGACTAGGATCTTATCACCAATGTAGTCCACGTGGCATCTCTCGTTCTTGAATGAAAAGCTTTATTATTTTTCAGAAAAAGAAAGAAGAATGAAATTGAGACAAAGCCTAAAGTATAAAGATTAAAGGTGTAATTTAATTTAAGTAATAATTTTGTATGAATGGTGGTGGAGTTGACGTGGCAGCATCAGAAGGTACAGGGAAGTACAGCCGTTGGATGGGAACGTACAGTCTTTGATGTGCAAAAGTAAGACTTTCTTTCCAATTTCCAAAACCTATACGATTTGATCCGATCCGAGTTCGACCCCACGCGGCGCCGCAAACAGGAAACCTGCTACATTTTCCCCTTTTTTTCTTCTTTCAAAATAAAATTTTTTTTTTTCCAATTTTTCTGTATATTTTCTAAATATTAACCGGTTACCGGTGGCACCAAGGGACAAAACTTGCCACGTGATGCACGGACAGATCCATCTCCACCGCCGTTGGGAATCCGCCGCCCCTTTATTTATACCTCTCCGCGTGGCCACAAAATCCACCTTTCCAAACTTTATAAATTAAATACTATTTTCATTTCACAGCATTTAGCAATAATGTGGGTCTATTAATGTACTCTTAAATTTTATTTTATTTTTACCAATTTTAGTCTGCCGCTTCCAGAAAGAAAATTGTTAATTGTTAATTCTTTAATTTTTTCAGAAAATTATTTTTATCTCTAAACATTTTAAACCTATAATTTAGGTTCGATTTAGCGTGACTATTATGATTTGACTTTTATATTTTCATAAATTATATGCGGGTTTTGCTTACAATTATTTTTTGTATGTTTTAATTTTTATTTAAAATATATTTGGATTTTTTAACCAAATTTTAAAATTAAAAATAAAAATTCGAAAACTGGTTTTTTAGTTTTTAAAATTTAACTTAAATTTTGAGGACGTCCTTGAAAAAGAGATGTAAAAAACAATTATTTATATTTGCTGTGAGTACATATATTATCTATTGGTTAAAAACGAAATATAAATTAGAACCAAAATGTTTATTAAAATGAATAGCTACCCTAAAAGTTTATAAATCGAAAATTTTAAACAAAAATAAAAAATTTAATTTGATAAGTATAACAAGTCAGATTCGAGTTCACGGCTTTTTTTTAAGACGTACCTTAAATTTTCTCTCTCCTTTTGCCCTAAGTTAATGTTAGGCAAATAAAAATTTAATTATAAACGAATTAAAATTGAAATTTAAGATTGAAGATTTAAACCAATAATGAATTGAAGGAGCAGCTACGAAAGAGAGAGGTACCTTAAATTTCCCCTCTCCTTCCACGTTAGAGCATCTCACGCGCCGCGCGGGCCCCACCGGCGACGAGGAAGCGGCGCGGCGGCAAGAAGTCGGTCAAACGCCTCGTTGACCGAGCTTTGGCTGAGCTTCCTTTCATTTTCTTTTTTAATTTTTTTTCTCTTAAAGGCTGCGTGAGGGCACGTGCGGTGTGCGTGATTTAGACGCTCCCGTTTTACGCTACAAATTTCTAAATTTCCTTCCTATATAACCCCTCCCCTCTCCCTTAATTTTTCCCTCAAATTTCAACTCATCGCATTCTCTCTCTCTACAACTTCTTTTTTATTAACCAAACTGGGCCCAATATGGCTGCCGGAGATCGGCCGACATCCTCCTCCGCCGCCGTGACTCCCGAGATCCGTTACCGCGGCGTCAGGAAGAGGCCGTGGGGCCGTTACGCCGCGGAAATCCGGGACCCCCGTAAGAAGACTCGCGTTTGGCTCGGCACCTTCAACACGGCGGAGGAGGCGGCGCGTGCTTACGACACCGCTGCGCGTGAATTCCGAGGCGGTAACGCCAAAACCAACTTCCCCGTTCCCGCCGAGTTCGCCGTCCTCGTCGGCGAAAATCACTACCGTAAATCGGCCTGCAGTAGTCCCAGCCAGAGCAGCACCGTCGACTCCTCCTCCCCGTCGCCGGCGCCGCCGCCCGTGGATCCGGCTCTCACTCACTTCATCGACGGCGGCGCCATTTCACGCCCAATTTACTTCTTCGACGCGTTCGCCCAGGCGGAGAAGACGAGTGACTTTCACCGGACCGTCACCGTCGCCGTTGCCGGCGGATCAGCGAGTGACTCTGATTCGTCCTCTGTAGTAGTTGATTTCAACCATACTCGGAAACCGCGGCCGTTGGATTTCGACCTGAATCTTCCGGCAGTAGAAGTTGCGTAGGGATCCGGTTTTTTTGTTATAATTGATCATCTAATTTTCTAATTCGCGTCCGTAATCCATTTTTAGGTTTGAAGGAAATATATTCGGCCGGAATGAGATTGAAACTAAAGAAATTAGGTTTTAAATGTTTGTGTTGTATAGATCATGACCAGGGAATTCCTCCTTCCACTTTGAATGAAGAGATTTCGTTTTTCTTTTCTTTTGTTGATTAAATCAATTGCGCTTTGGTTTTTTTATTTAATTGAATTCCTTTCGTTTTCTTGGAACTTTCTGGGATTTAGAGCAGATCTGGTTTCGCCGGCACCGTTGGGCGGCACGGAGCACGAGAGCCGCCCTGGGTCGGTCGTTTGAGTTTTTTTTTTAATAAATAAATTGGATTCGATTAATTATCCTTGCCCGCGTCGGCCGTTGTGGGGCGGCGGGGGCCCATAAATGAAATCATTTCAATAACAGGAGAGAGAGAAAAAAGTATTATATATATATATTTAACACGAGGGAATGTGATCGAGAATATTTCTATTTTTTGGATAGGTGGGCGAGAGTTCGAATACTGTGGTACTCATAATTTGATTTCTTAATCAAGTCACAAATATCAAACTTAATATATATATAGTGTATAATTATTGAAATTGTGTTTTTTTCTATTATATCTGTAGTCTCTAAACCAGTTTACGTGCACATCGATTAATCAAACGGAATAGCAGTTTGATCCTACAATATTTATTGTAAAAAAATATATATGAAATAATTACTCATGTAGGTGATCATTATAGGATATCAACTAAAATTTTGATGTTAATTATCATTTTAACACTTATCATACATGCAAACTATCATATTTAACTATCATATTTAAGAGTTAGGTTTGAAATCAGTTACCACATGATTATTCAATATACACAATTATTGTGACAAATAAGGGTTTAACTAATTAAAATAGGTTAATTATCATTTTTTTTTGTCGTAGCTTGTTTCTCAATACCCACAATTTGGTATTTTGCATTAACATGTTATAATAAATTAATGGGATACTAGATGTTAGTAGCTCACCAATTTCAACCAATCTCTAAAAACTCCATTAATACCAATTTCTATGATAAATTTTTCTTACAAAATTTTCAAATAAAAGCTAAACATAAGGACTGATTTGATAGAAATAAAAAAAAATTAATAAAGTTTAGAATAAAAATTAATTTAATTGTAAAAATTCAATTATATTAAAAAATAAAAGATAATATTGAAAAAATAATTAATGAATAATAAATGGATGAGAAGAGAAGTGAGAAATGCAACCGCGCAGGTTCATGATGGAAGGCGTGGGGGCGCACTTCTGTTCCTTTTTACTGTACCAATCTGACCGGCCCTCGTGATCGGCGTGGTGGCTGTCATTTCACGACACGTGTCCTTAAGATGTTCCGGATCCAACGGCTCAAATTTTTCTTGTTCCTCCCACAATTCTCTCCAACAAAAAACATTTAATACTTTTGCAGGCGGCATATACTACGTCACCTGCGTATTTCTCCACATTTATTATTTATCCAAAAGTAAATTCGTGCCACGCCACCATAGGTAATAAATAAATATAATATACCACATATATTATGATATTATAACAACAATAACTCATGGATTCGGCAGCCATATTAAAAAGAAACATAACTATTAAATATAGAATTTACTTCATAATAGTTCAGATTCGATTTTTTATCCTATATATTGTTGTATTGAAAAAAAAATCATAACATTGATAAATTATGAGAAGTTAATATTAAAGTTGTAAAACTCTTGTGATTTTTTTAATAAATATTTTAGGATTGTGCAAAATGGTAAATTACAAAATATATATTATATTAACTTGTGAACTTAGAATGATTGGGTTTGAATTTTTAAAATTATGTTGAATTTAAAAAAACATCAAATAAATTCATAAACTTTCATCCTCGTCTAATATATTTTTACTTTTGTTTATAATCTATTTTAACTTATCGTGACAATTTTAAAAATTCATAAACTCATTATATACAAAATTTAAAGTTTATAATCATGACTAAAACTTAAAATTTTGACCCGCTAGTTTAAATAAGACAAATATACATTAGACATACCATTTAAATTTAAAGTTTCTTTTAAAAGTTATAGACTTATTAATAAAAAATGCAATTTAACTGATTGTAATTTATAAATATCAATCTGCAATAGATTTTCATAAACTCCTAAACCGATACAACAATTAATTAATAAATAAATCAACTAAAATCTTGGTGCGAATCTTCTAGTTTTTTATTTTATTTTTTATAAATAAAAATGAAGAACGAACGAGTCCAAATCTTCTTTTTCAAAAATTAATATGATTGTGTTCTTTTAAGGCCAACAGCAAAAGGAGATGCGTCCACGTGGCGGAGAGCAGTCCCCTCGGCTCGTAGGTGGGTCCCATTATCCGCGTCGCGTGGAACCCGTCTTAACGCGGCTGTGCGTTGTGGCGGTGCTGGATCCGTAAGCAAAGCCCAATCATTTGGGTCCACGTCAGCGTATGTACGGATAAACAAAGGGTAGGTCGGCTGTTGTGGCGGTGAGGTGTCTGAATAAGACAGACCAGTTAAGCCGGCGCGTCGGCAGATCTAAAAAGTTGGGCGCGGGGATGACTTTGATTCAGCCCTGCCACGTGTATTTTTGCGTTTTTCTTAATTTTGGGTTATTTATTATTTCGATTTATTTATTTATATTTCAGCGGCGGTTGTTAAAGAGATGGGGCGGCTGGGAGCGTGTGCGGCTTTAAAGCTGCATTTCTGTTGGGGTGTCAGGTAACCGACCCGCTGTCTTTAGTTCTCTTTGGATGATTTCGACTTTATTTCATTTTTGTTTATTTTATCTTCTATGTTTTTCAATTTTTGTTAATTCCAAAGTCTTCCTATAGAAAAAAAGCCCCTTGGAGAAAAAACTACAGCCACGAGGAAAAATTATACAGCGAAAAGTTATTACAATCACACATATTTTTATTTTTAATTCTAATTACACAAAACACTCTCTTAACTAGAACTATTATACATATATAAGATTTAAATATTTTAATTGGATGATTAAAACTCAAAGTTATAAGCTCTTTTTATAATAATTGTAACATACATTTTTTTTTTTTACCTTTTCGACGTGGGACAACTTCATTCCATCATTACTTTTCCAACGTAGGACAACTTCTATTCGAATATTTTGCCAAAACCCTGGTCTCTTTGCTTCTTATAAATGAACATTTTGATCTTTTTGTTTTTGTTTTTATCTCATTTATTTCAATAAAAATTTTAACATGATACTTCACTCGCTAATTTTTTTGAAATGTAACAATAAGTTTGTATGCAAAGGTTCCCATTGTGTATAAAATTTTGGAAATAGAAATCAAAATAGTAATTTTTTTAAATTACAATGACTAAAATAAACGTTTCGAAAGTACGAAAAGAAAATATAGGGAAAAAAAATAGTATTTGAATATTGTTTTTAATTTAACCTGAAAAAAAAAAGGAAATTTTGAAGGATCACACATGGCGGTCACACCCTTTTTCTCTTTTGTTTGAATATAGTTTCAATGGTTTAACTAACCTCCAAAGTCACGTTAATACTTAGTTTAAATTCTTCCTCAAATTAAAATTAAAATTTATTTTATATTGATTCATAAACTTTAGATATTATATTATGTAAATAACTTTTAATTTTTAAATACTCTCTATTTTAGTTATTAATCTTGTTTATAAACTAATACCTTACCTACTAACTGCTCTTGGCTGTATATGTTGATTTTTGGATGGGGAAATAATTGTCGAAAATGATCTCTCCTCGTGTCAATACACTATTTGACCTCTATGAATAAATGTGAATAATAGAGAATGAGAACCTAAAAATACATACGAAGAAGAATTTGGATATCGGTGTAATGCTTAGAAAGCATTTTATGATTCTTTAAGTTCGATCAGAGTTGTTCTACAGGAAGATAGATAATCATTACTTCATCGTGATTGGATGTTTAACTAGTCATCTATGTCTATGACTAAATACCTAATATATCACAAACAATTATCTAATCTTTAAAGATGCATCGTTTGATTATTGAGTGGTTGAATGTGAACAATCTTTCAAGACATGTCTTTTAAGCTAGACTATACTAGGATAAGCCCTCTCGCCTACTTAGGGATGTATATATTATGTGTTCATAAACATCTTTTTACGGTAAACTAGGTATATGCTTGCTCTACATTTCTCTCGTTGAAATATACAATATCTTGTCATATCTTACTATGCATATAATTTGTAATATGTTAATGACCTCATCAACAAATATCACGTGAATGTATTACGCTCCGAGAATTTCACCCATAATAATAGTAAATATCCAAATATATATCTATGCTAAGTTTATGCTAAATAATTTATAAAGAAAACTAAAGAGGAAGACCAAAATAATAATTTTATGCAAAATTGAGAGACTAAATATTTGAAAGTTGAAAGATCACCATATGAAAGAAAAACAGAAAAAAAGAGCATTGGGCCCAGAATTCAACCCATCGTCTCTGTGTCCAATGGGCCAGACCTTCAGCTTCTTCTCACCTCTACAATGGCGGTATCCGTGTCCTTCACCTACTGGAAGATGGACGGAATTAGGGGAAAAAGGCGGTTCTCAATTTCTCGAGGTTACAATTTTTTCTCGATTCAAGCTACTACTTCTGTTTACTACAGATTAGAGATTACCAGTACTGCTAGGGCAGGTGTCGCTGAGCGATGGGGCGGATTTTTGTTGTTGAAAGGGAAGGGAGGTCGTACAGATGCCGGTTCTGCAACACGCAGTTAGCTCTCGCCGACGACCTTGCCTCTCGGGTGGGTATATTCTTGGACTCCGACGATTTTATGATTTGTTGATGGTGTTTTTGTAGAGTAATTGCTGCTTTAGATACTTAATTATCTTAGTTTTCAGAGCATAATCTTCGTCGAATCTTGATTATAACTGCTTTCCCAGTGATTGCTATTGAAATGGAAGTGGTCGATAATTGAAACTCTCTGGCACTGCCAGATTTTGAGCTTGAAAAGTTGAAATCACCCTTCAGAGTCTTGGTACTCTCAGACGGGATAACAATTTCAAGTTGAAATATGCTTTCGCTGAAACTTGTCATTAAAGAATAGGAATGTGTTTTACATTTCAAACAGCCCCTTGTGTGTGTGTGTGTGTGTGTGTTTACTTTTTTTTTCACTGAAGTTTGTCTTATCCTTTTCGCTCTTATTTGATTAGGCCTTTCATTGCCGCCGTGGAAAAGCATACCTTTTCAATTATGCGTGAGTTCTCTATCTTTTGGTCGGAGCTGCTGTTTGTTTTTCTTCGTTGATTTATTAGTACAGTTACCATGCACTCGCACATTGGACTAATTTATATATTAATGTCGCTGTCGCTGACCATTATGTATTTAAGTCATGGTTCATGTAGAGTACGTAGGTAGACAAAGCTAAGCCATAGTACTGATATTGGTATTGGTTCCATAAGGGCTTATTCGAAGTAATCATCAGCATTCAGGACTTTTTGGCTAAGGGGCAGTCACCGATCAGGTTTTCCGCTAGAGCTGGCTAGGAAAGACAGTTAGATATTCTAAATGCTTGCTATTATCAATTTTTGATTATACGAAGCATATTTTTTATTGCATAAATGTGAACAAGGAGTTTCAGCGCCCCAACAACTGCCGCGCATTCTAAATTAGTCCAAGAATTCCAGTGGTAGCATTTCTTCCTAATTGGGTTCAAGCTTAAATAGTGATGAAAGCATGTTCAAAGGAATTTTGAAGTTTGCATAGCGACAGTTCTATGAGAGCGTGTAGAGTAAAAGTGAGTAGAGCCTAGAGAGGGTGCTCAGAGAGTATGTAGAGAGAAAGTAATGGAAGAGTAAGCACAAATCCGATGAAGGTGGATACATTAACGTTTGAGTCCTGTAAAAATTAGGGGAAAAAACATTGTTGAAAGTAATTGCTTCTAGTTTTTGGAATTTGGCCGACTTAAAAACAGATAGAGAACAGATCAACTATTTGTTTCTAGTCAGTTAAATTCCAAAAAATAAAGGGCTTACCAAAAATTGTCCCGTCTATGTCCTTAAGGGGGGGTCCTAATGACAAGGGAAGTTCTCTAAGGTCTTGGGTCCAAGCATCTAGGTAAGAAGAAAGCTGCTTGATAAGTGAAAATCTTTGACATCTTTGGGAGCGTGCGAATCTTCATGGAGTAGCAGGGCGGGGCAACTGGCCCATAATATTTTTTGAGAAATTGCCTTCAGTGGAGCAAATTTAGTCGATTTCTGAACTAGGAAGGGCATTATGTAAGCCATGCAACTGAGGTGATCCTCCAAATAACCTCACTCCGGAAATTGTTGAGTCTGAATTGAAGGGAGACGCGAGCAACCGTTTTTTTCTTCCATTTCTTACATACAAAATAGTAATGTATATTGTTTACTATGTTCTTATCACTAAAAAAACCTTTTTCAGTTGGGGATTGTAGCACTTACTTTATGAAGTTCTTCATACACAGGATAAACATTTCATTGGGAGCATTGGAAGAGAGGATGATGCTCTCAGGATTGCATACTGTCGCAGACATATTTTGTTGCTCATGTGGACAAATTGTCGGGTGGAAATATGTAAACTCTCTTATTCTCTTTCAAATAACCTCCACACACAGGAACCAAATGCATTTTGTGTCAGTATTTGTATAATCAGCTATAAATTTGCATTCATTTGCCAGGCGGTTGGTCCATGATTATTTGAGGTGCGTGCAAGCTTGCCCAGACACACGGATTTCAAAAAAAAATAAATTTTGCATTCATTTGCTCCTGATGTTTGAACAAAATGCATGTAGTTGTTGTCAGTATTTGTATAATCAGCTATAAAATTGTATGCATTTGCTCCTGATCTTTATAACTCATAAATTTCTTTCATTCAGGAGGCAGCACATGAGAAGAGCCAGAAGTACAAGGAGGGCAAGTTCGTTCTTGAAAGGTCGAATTCTCTTGCCTGCAAGTTGGTTAACTCGTAAAACTTTTTTGCTTCTCGAACCGTTCTTGAATTTTTATCTGTACGTTTATTGAATCAGGGGGAGGATAATCGACGACATTGAATTCTCAACTGGCTTCTACATAGACACTCGGTCTGGTATGAGTGATAGTGAAGATAATTAAGGGCATGATATTATATTGTTATTAAATATAGATACCATATATTATGAAGGTAAGTAGGACTAGGACTAGGGACTTGATATTATAGTGTTATTAGATATCATATACTATAATAATCATTAAACGATGAATGTTCAGGTTCTGTATATAATCTAATAATGTCTGGACTCTGGACTATGTGAATGTAGGGTTCTCTAGATGAGGATGCTGTTTCGCTCCATTTGACTCAATTTGGTTCGTAAACTTTTTAGGTATTTTTTTTTGCGTTTTTCTTTTTGAGAATATTAGGTAATAAATACGAGGTCAAGTCCTTGGATAAGATAAGAGAAGCTAACTATTGAGTTATTCTCATGTTTGATGTGTTTTCACTAGACTGAGGGGCCGATGATAACTCCTCTCGAACATTTAACATTTCAATCTTTTATATATGATTTAATTTAAGTTTGTAAATGTGTCAAAATGCTCCGAGGTTAAGGGAATTCTACTTCCTCTCAAAAGTCATAAAAGTTCGTAGGTTCGCCTCGGAACCATTAAAAAAGAGTGAAATGAACCTTTAATTTTAATTTTTATAGGATGGTTTAATTTTCAAGAATGGAAATTTATGAATAATGGTATATTTTAACAATTTTAAAATTTAAATTTATTGACGTCAATAATTATTGGTCTCTTAACTTTTGCATTTATTAAGTTTTTATTCTTAAAAACTTTCAAAGGTTTAAGTTTCAATTTTTTTTTCTCTCTTAAATCTTTTATGGCAAAGGTTAAGTTTTAATTCTTAAACTTCCATAAAAATTTTATTTGAATTGTCATTAAATCATTGAGCAAAAACTTGGTAGATGGATATTTTTTTGTTCATTTAAAAAAATCTAACTGGTATGTATACCTATCCTGTACAATATTTGAATTTACATCTGGGTTAGGTTTTAAAAGATGAAAATCTAGATTAATGGTAAAATTGCTAATGATTAATGGTAGGTGTAGGACTAAAATAATTTTGGTTTAAATCTATTTCGATATCTAAACTTTTAGTATTTTTCTATTTTGGTATTTGAATTTTTAAAATATTTATGGTCTCTAAACTATAATGCTTATTGCATTCTAGTCTCTAAACTTTAATGATCTCGTCTCTAAATTTTAAAATGTCTATTTAAGTCATTTAAGCCTTTAAAGATAACTATTTTGGTTATTGCGGTTGTTAGGTAAAATATGAATAATCCAACTTTAAATATGTGTATTAGGCTATTAGCATGTAGATGTGTGCATATATTGGGATCATATAGATTGATTAAGGCAGACACTTGGTAGATAGATACTAGATAATAGAATAACAGTAACGACCAAAACAATTACTTTTTGAAAATTGAAGATTAAAATAGATATTTTGACGATTCCTTTACTTCGGCACCATATAAAGTTTCTCGAACAACGTAATATCTCACAGATAGGATTGCATACTTGATCATCCGATACTATGGAGGATAATTGAAAAAAAAATAGTAGATCTATTCCGCCTAAGATGGAAATGAACTAGAGTTATGACCTTATAATCTATAATTTGATGATCGAGTCCATTCACTTGAAAAAGAAAATGTTACATACTAATGCATTTGATTCCACAACCATAGGTTTCAATGTACAAGACCACCTTTTGGGCCTAAACCATTAATGAGATACCACTTTGGAAGAGTTAGAATTCTAACATTGTGTCAACGCCTATGGAAAAGATTGTGCCTTCCACGATGAAATCTGACAAGTGAGATTTCGAGTTAGTGTTTACATAATCTACCTAACCTATGTCAATTTTGGCGGACGTGCTCCACTCTAGTGAACTTATGTAGTCCGAGGTAGAATTTGATGTTCAAATAACAATGAAGGTGAAGTAGGGTAAGGAACAACAAATTTCTTCCTGATAAACAGGGTTTTTTTTTTTTTAGTTTGGAAACTAAAATAGATATTTGAAATTTTCAAACACCAAAATAGAATAAACCTCCTTTATGTACAAATACTTTCCAAGTAAAGTTTATAATTAAGATAAAATATTCGAAAATTTAGAAATGAAAATACTTTTTTCTAAATAAAAATATTTGAAAATATCTATGTTGGTTTTATCGTACATTTATGTTATTCGATCGTGCCACGTGATAAGCCTATTGCCTTAGTGTGTAAAGGATATCTTCCAAGTCAAATACGTCTAAGAGATCATTTAAGCTTATTTCGAAAAGTTAATGACCAAAAGTACTAGATTTTGAAATATAGGAGACCAAGGTGATTGTAGGTATTTTTTTTAGTACAACGAGTGTAGTGGGAGATTCGAACTCATAACTTCTCGATCAAATTGATATGGGCTCGTTGGCAAATGACACGTGGTAATAGAAATTTCGACTTTTTAATATGATATATAACTTAAACAGAGTTTAGGCCTCACGAAAATAGTAGCCGAGGATGAAAGAGGAAAAAGTATTTATTTGGTAGCGGAATGGTATTTGTGCAAAACTTAGCTATTGAAATGTAACACGAAATAAGTTTGGAAAGATTTTGGCGTGAAGGACGCGGGTTGGCGAAGGAAGAACAAGAACAGGCCTCCTCTTAGCGATGAAATCCTCCGAAAACAGAGCAACCCTGCATTAAGCTCGAAGCCATCCAGTTCTCAAATTTCCAAACCCTAATTCCCACATTCAAACCGATTCTTGTTCTTTTGCATTCTATTTTCCCTTTTTTCTTCTTCTTTTTTTCATCTGTTTTTTCTTTCTTGGGCGTCGTAGTTGCATTGCAGGTGTTCCAGATGGGAAAATCCCGCAAGAAGGAGCGTTCAAAGACTTCTTCATCCCAGGTACTCTTTGTCTCTCTCTCTCGCCGAATGTGTTCTCTACGTTGCTATGTCAATTGGATTTGTCTTTATTTCCCCCTCTTTTGTCGAAATTTCTGCCTAGTCACTGGGTAATGTTCAAAGATTACGCTATAATTTGGCTTCTGACCTGACAATTACATGTGGGAAATTTTCTATTCGTTGATTCATTTGCATGAACTTTGAGTTTGCGTAAAAGGGTTCCCTCTTCGTCTTCACTTATTTTTTCTTGGTAGCCAACTGGAAAATGTAATATTGGCATCGTGGTCGCATTAAAGATATGATTTTTTTTGTTTGTTTTCACTTTCTCTTTCTTTTCCCTCTTTTACCTCATATAAGTTTGCTTTGATGCCGATGCAAATGAAATTTGCATCCACTTTTGTTTTGTTTTGTTTTTTTGGTTCGAACCATGAAGAGAAGTAGGAGAAAGAATAGAAGTAGTAGGAAATTGAAGTCCAAGAAGCTGCGGTATCGCCACGATTCTCCCTCTTGCTCTGACACTGATTTTGAAAGTTCAACTTCACTGTCCTCTTCTAGCTCTGAGGATGATGAGAAAGTAGGAAGATCTCGATCCAATAAGCTAAAGAATGCAAAGCCTGGTAAAAAGAGAGCTAAGAAGCGATCTCGTGATGATCAAATTAGGGATTTATCTCCTCACCCCAGAAAGAGGAAGCATTCGAAGAGACACGACCGTTGCGAGGTGAAGAAGACCAACAAAAGGAAGAAGCGTAGAAGAGATGTGAGTGTTAGTGCCACGAGTAGGGACTCTTTGAGCTGCTCAACTTGTGGAGATGGGAGTACAACCAGCAATGAGAGTGAAATTGATAGGCATAGGGGCAGGTCTGGAAAGAGAAAAAGAAATAGGGGGAAGACTGAAAGAAGTAGATACAGGTCAAAGAGTCATTCACCATGCTCTTTATGTAGTGAAGGTAGTGATTATCAGAATGAGGTTGAGGATGGCAGTTATGTTGAGAACAACTTTAGACGATTAAGATCAGTAATTGTTGTAGTAGGAGAGGAAAACAAATTAAAGACGTTTGATGGGAATGAACAACAAGAAGAGGTCATGCATCATCCTGATGACGACCACCCTTCTTTTGGAGATATGGACAGTAACGATGGGATGAGTAAAAGAGAACTAGATCGTGTTACATCTAATGAGGCATCAGAGGTAGAAAACAAAAAAGAAGTGGTTATACCTGATATTAGAAACTTTTTGGTTGTAAAGGATGGTGGAGTTCAAAATGAGGGAAGCAACAATAACCATGGAGGAGTAACTAATGACCATCCTTTAAATGAAGGAAATAATGGCTCTGGAAATACTGACAGGATAAATTGTATTGATTTGGAGTCAATTTTAAGACAGAGGGCTCTGGAAAACCTAAGAAAGTTCAAAGGGGTGCCCCCAAAGAACGTAGAAACTTCTGCTAACTGCCAAGTTGATAATAGTAATGATGCGAAGCAATTGTACTCTCCTGTCTCTAATTCAGTTCGCATTAAGTCCCCTAGGGATGATGCTGAGATAAATGGTAAGGGATTCTCTGGACAAGGTGGGGGGAATGCGGTAAACCCAATGATAGTTGAGGAGAATGGTGTTGAATCTACTAATGCGATAGATTCAGCAGTTGCATCTACGCATGATCCTATCTATTCTTCACAGAACCTGGGTAAGATTTCCAGTACAAGCAATGGTATGAATGAACTAAAGCAGGATATTTCTTCATTAGACCAGGAGGCCGTAAATGACAATATTTGCCAGAAGGTGGATGCAGATATTTGTTCTACAACTAGCAGAAGCAATTTGGTTTATGCAGCTTTGAGACCCGACTCAAAAGTTGATTTCCTTGTAAAGCAGGCATCTGCTCCTCAAGAATATATCCAAACAAAGCCATCTATATCTGACATGGGTGTAGATGAGATTGCTCAAATGCAGATCCAGACGAGGAATAATGATGATCAAAACATTGTTAATGGTTTCGATTCTTCAGCTCACAAGCCTTCTTCTTCCCTTAATTATTTTTCAGGAGAAAATAGCTTGAATAAGCCCAGACATGAGAGTGGGGAAGGCTCACAGTTTGAACAGAAAACAATGTCCGTGATGAGAGGTGGTGAAATGGTGCAGGTGAGAATATTGACTAAAATTTATATATTCAACAGTAAGTATAATGATACTAGTTTATCAAGAACTTCTTAGCATGGATCTGCAATTATTCATTTCAGGTGAACTACAAGGTCTACATCCCGAAGAGAGCTCCTGCTTTGGCCAGGAGGCAACTCAAGCGGTGACACAAGATCCGTGATTATGCAGTCAATATAGGATGTTCCTGTTCATTGATCACTTTCGTTAGCAAGGAGATCCATAAGCCTTAAAACATGAACAGTAATTAGGGAAGTCAATTGTGGATATTTATGTCTGTTAAGTTGTTAGCTGTTTTCTTTCCATAACAATGATCAAAATGATCTTTTGATCTAACGAGATCCTCGTGTTTACAAAGCCTTCTTATTTAGTTTTCCTTGTGATGCCAAAACCTGGTATAGGTGAGTTGATGATCACAATTAGTTTCACCTTCTATTCTATCATGTCCTTGTGAATAAACTCAAACCTCTAAGTGGTGTCCTCTCTAAGTATTGGTGCTAAGCCTTAAGATTGGTTTCGGTTCCGGCTCCTAAGTCTTTCTTCTTTCTCTATCTTTTAGAACTTGCATGGGTGCTTTTGGTTTGGTTTGATTTGTACTTAAATCACTAGCAAGTTTCAAGATCATGGAGGCTCGGGCTGGCTATGTAGGGGAAAAGGAAGGGGGATGTTGAGGGGTGAGGAGAGAGTGAGAGAGGAAATTACTTTAACGAGATACGGATGAGATTGTTTTATTTCATGGATTAAGTTGTTTAGATTTAAGTTGAATATATTGTGGATTTTACTTGTAACATATTATGGATTTTTTTGCAAGTTGAATATTTTATTAACCATGGATCTCAACGAAATCTTGTCTTTAACGATGGAGGCAGGCTCGATTCTTCAGTAACTGCATGTTTTAGTTAACCATCAGAGTTAACATTTATATTCCAACACTATTCAGACATGTTAAATCTTGTTTTTTAAATTGTTCTTGATAATATGTTATCATTGTGAACAAATTCGTTATGCAACTATGTTTTCATTTTCAGGGGTTTTTTTAACTCTTCCCAAGTCACTATATATAGATGTTTGATTCATGATTTTAATAAGTTTGGAGTTTTTTCTATACTATATTTGATAATAATTGATGAATAAAATGTTTCAATCTGCATGAATTGATTTTTTTTTCGAGAGACATCGAAAGAGAATTGGATTTGATGATTTCAAATCCTGAGGTGGCAAAGTTTCAATTGGAGACACATTAAACTAAGGTGGCATTGTCAATTAAGAGCTTATATTAGTAGTTTCACCGAGTGGTTAATAAATTATATTTTACAAACACCAGATTAGTGTTAAATACTCAACAACACTGAGTCACAGTTACAATATGGCTAAAACTAGAATTAGAAGCAGTTTTCTTGCCTTCATAATTCTGCATTAGTGGAGACTGAATATGATCCTCGGTGGTTGAAGCCTTGGAGAGGGATTGGATCTGGAACAAGAAATAAAAAACAGGAACGTTATCAAACAGGTCCAAAGTGACCCGTTTCTTATTTATTTCCTTGACCTCTCCCCGTTGTCAAATTAGAGCAGGCAACCAACCACACAGAAGGCCTGTAGAAATTGCAGGACTTTCCTGAGTATTGTGCTAGATATTCATTCCATGCTGCTTTCATCAAATTATCATCCTTCTGTTGAAGTTGTGGAAATGGCTGAGTGGACGACTTTCTCAGCTGCCTGAATGCAACCTTTTCTTTCTGCCACTCACACAGGCCCAATCATCCATAGTTGAAACTGATATGCCTTCCAAGTACTGTGAATACCGTTCTATAATATCTGGAACCTGTATATGTACAAGACCACAAGAATATAAGATCTAGCCCAGCTAGAGAAGTCAAAACCTCAATTTACACCTAATATTAACTGAGCACAAATTACCCAATAGATGAAATACTTCACATGCTGAAAGTTGCGGTACTTTCTGAAATTTGGTTTTTCTAGCTTAGGGCATAACATCCCCTTTCTTAGATAAGCTAAAATTTCTAGTTAGTTTTTGATCAATGGTTTTAGAAGATACCTGCTCGGATAGAATACCAGAGAGACCAACAACTGCCTCGGGTTTGGCGTAAGAGACAACATGATCTGCTAATTCCAGCAGAGGATTTAGAAGTATGTTTGCAATGACGATGTCGAAGTTCTCCTTTCCAGAAATGTATGTTTCACTAAATTTATGTTCTGCAATATTACTAGGAACCAGGTGCAGTTGCAATTTTTCAGGTTCTACACTGTTCAGAGCAGCATTTTGCTGTGCAGATTCAATGGCTTTCGGGTCTACATCGACGCCAACAGATAAGGCAGCCCCAAGCTGCATTTGCAATCATATATCAAGTTTAATGGACATTCATTGGCTTACTCAATAATATGTCACTTCGAGTCAAGGTGTGAGTAAAAGAGAATGAAATCACATGCATAGAAGTTTACAGGCAACTCTAGATGTGTACGGGCACAATACATGCATAAGATATGAACTATTTCAAGGGTAGCCTCTGGCTGAGCACAATTAGATCAAATCCAGTACTGTATCTGCCTCTCTTGCTATCGATCACTCTGCTCCCAGAGAAAACCCATTGCCTCATCGATAACGACCATTTCAAAACAGTCAATACCTGTACCTCGTAGGTAAAATATATTCCCTCACCATCTTCATTGCACTTGCTGCAATAACTCGGCTTTACGCTCTTCTTCTAAAAGACTCCAAGCCAGCTAGAGCCACTTTTTTTTTCATAACATTCGTGAAAAGCACCATGTGCTATATATGTTAATAAAATTAGATGGGAGTTGTTTCAGGCATCATTGAAGTTTGAGCTTGTTTGCATTATTTTGGATATTGTACTGTACCTTTAGCGATGCAATTGAAAGAATGCCAGATCCTGTGCCGTAGTCCAAGACATATTCTCCTCCTTTCACTAAGCCGTGCAGCAGTAATATACACAACTTTGTAGTTGGGTGCTCCCCTGTTCCAAATGCTAATCCAGGATTTAGAATTATATTTGTTGCATGCACATCCTGTACAAATGGAGGAAATCAATGAAATTTTTTCTTCTAGGAAAAATACACGGATGACAATCTGCAATTTCAGATTGATAAATATATGGATGTAAACAAGTATTGAAAGAGGATGCTTAGATCAATACCGGGGGAGTTCTCCACTCAGGCACTATCCAAAGTCCCTCAGTTACCTTGACTGGATGAAACGATTCCTGTAATGCATGGGAAATATAATTAATTAGTAATTGAATTTGGAATATTCAAGTTCATCACACTGTGAAACTGTTGCTGAACATCAACCTTGCTGAGTGCACTGCCTTATCCTTGTTTTAATAACCGAGAAACATGTTTGATCAAATAGGTGAGCTTGTTCCAATAACATGCAGCCAACCAATGAAAGGAAAAGCAGGTGCCAAACCGAGCATAGCTCAAGTGGATAAAGGCGATGGTTTGATATTCTAGGCTTCTAGCCCAACAATTCTTTACTCAAACAAAAAAGGAAAAAAGGAATATACAGGTAAAGGAAACCTGGGATTTCTTTAACCAATCATGTTGTTCACCAATTGTGACTTCGTATAGGGGTATCTCCTTCAAGCCTACAGAATCAGCCGCATATGAGATGCACTTACTTACATCTTCACCATCAGGGAATGTTGTGTCAACATATATCTGCACAATGTAGATTAGTCATTACATCTTTAGTTTCCATCAATTGAGAATCTTCACAATAATGAAGATGGCAAAGCATTCCAAATCAAGTTAACAGGTAGAGAGCCAAGATTATCAAGCATAAGAACACCACCTCGTGGGAGCTGCTGGAAACATGTTCTTCATCCACACTAGTAGAACTCGCACCAAAACTTAGCAGAGCTTCTGAAAGCAAATCCTGCCCAACAGAAAATTCCTCTTTAGCTCAAGTTTACTCAACTTTCATTGCTTCAGTAATCCTGCAAGCTCCCTAGCGATTTCGTTTCCTGGTTACTTCTAGTCCAATTGTATGTCTTAGTAATTCTTGCTAAACCAGAAGAAGAAGTAAATTGTTGAGAGTCGATACCTTTGATTACTTCAACTGAAGTTTTTCAAGTCATACAAGCAACTTACAACGAACACATATATGCTAATTGTAACTTGTTGAGAGACTAGAAATCAATAAAAAATTTGAAGCCCAGCAGGCAAACACAAATTCCACATGGAAACAAACAAAAACGCAGCTCACCACGAAATTCTTTCGGCAGCGGATGCGGACGGAAAGATAGTTTGAAGAGGCGGAATCGGTAATGGATGAAGAAGAGAAGTGCGTAATGAGTGAAGGGGAAATCAAGAGCTGTGGTCTTTTATGGGGAGTGGAAGAGAAGGGGCAAGGGAGAAGACGAGAGAAAGGAAACAGGGGAATGCGAATGGCGGAGCCGATGAAGTGGGAAAAGTTCTTGACGTGTTTTCCGGCGATGGCCGCCATTTATTTGGTCTCTTTGCTCTGGTTATGGAGTGGAAGGTAGCACTCGTAAAATGTAATCTTCTGTTGTGTTGTTCTATTTGAGAATAATATTTGTGGAGTTTTTATGAAGCAGCAATTTTGGAAGGGCAGATACTAAAACAAACATTTTTAAATGATTGATTAAAATGAATTAAGGTTTTTTTTTTTTTAATTTTATGGCAGTGAGAATTTGAACTTAAAGAAAGTCAAATTGTCTTCACAAATATTTAAAAAAATAAAAAAAAACTATAGGGTATATAAATTTTGTATCTATTATTTAGAAATTTTTAACTCTTGATTTTTCAAAGAGGGTCGGAGAACTAAGACTTCGATCTCAAATCCCATCAGACCAAGTGATGGGGGAAGGAAATGATGGGTGATCCAGATTTCAACTATTGTTTCTGTCGTTCTACCACTAAAAAACTTAGGTCCATGACCTAATCTAGATTAGGTCAATGAATCAAAGTTAGATCGAGTTTGGATTAGTCCATATAATAAATTATTTTTTAAATAATTTTTTGAATTATTGAATTTAAGGTCTCTTAGTGAGAGACAAATGACAATTACTGTCGAGTCATTTTTTTATGTACAACATTTGAGATTGGGAGATCGAACTCATAAGGAGATATATGTCAATTATTGTTCTATGTTCACTTTGACAACCATATTTTTATTTAGCTTAAATGAGGTATCATGGGGTCATTATTATGCCGTGTAAAAATTATTAATTCTATTATACCAATCCGTGCATGTTAATTAATCATTTAAATCAACTACATTTGTTTTTTTCTAAATTTCTTACTCGTGCTTTGATAATAAATATGAAAATTTGAAATTTAATAGTAAGATTAAAACAGATCTTGCTATTGGATGTATTATTAATATACCTTATTAATAATGAAAAAGATATAAAGGTGGTATTTAACTTTTGTTATCTATTAATAATAATGTACTATAACTAGCATGTATATCATATCATTAATATAAAAAATATTATATCAACGATATTTGACTTTGTTTTTGTTTTCTACCAATTTGCATTCTCGTATGTTATATCTATTATTGATATATCCTATCATTAGAAAGAGAAAATTTAAATTCTAATTAAAACATTAATTTTTGAATTGTGATTTTTATCTACACTATGAACTAAATAATAACTTGACATGTCTATTCGCCTAAAACTATAGTTGAAATAATATAAAATTACATGTTCATTGTCATTTTAAGCTATTTATAAAATTTCGTCTCACCTTATTTTATCAAACTATCAATTCTCTCCTTTTTGTTTATTTTGCGAAATAAATATTTCATAAATTTTAACATTTAAATAGGAATGATATATATATATATGTGTGTTTCTTTTTTTATTTTTTAGCATTCAAAGATCGATGAAATATATTTTAATCCAGTTGGGTAATAAATACATCATACTCTCGTGTTGAGAATGACAATAACATTGATAAGATAGATTAAAATAATAATGGAAGGTTCAAACACAATCGACAGACCCTCCATAAAATATATATGTAGACTATAGTTCTGCAAATTGAAGAACAAAAAAATCCGAACTTTATAAGTTTAAACACAAACCCAATTCGGGTTTTGATCTTGCAATATAATCCTTTTTGTCTGTTTTGTTCTGAATCCGTGTTTTTGTCGTTAGCAATGAGTTTCTCATCCAACCCACTCTCCCTCAGCGTTCCAGACGGCGCCTTCGATTCATGGCTTCGCGATTCCGGCTACCTTGAAATTCTCGATCAGCGCACCTCCGACCTCCACCGCAATTCCTCCGCCGCCGCCCCCGCCGGACCCACCTCCTCCTTCCCTTCTTCTTCCGCCTCCTCCACCGCCCCTCTTGCCACCGGTTTCTTCATCTCCCTCTTCTCTCGCGTCGGCACCCTCCTCTCCCTTTTCACCCTCAATCCCTTTGCCAAGCTCTCTGCTGCGGATTTCTCTGGCCAGACCCCCTCCTGGACTTCTGCCTTTGTTGGGCTTTTCGATTCGTACTCGTTTCCTTCGTCGCCGGCCCAAGCTCGTCTTCGAGTCCACGAGAATGCTAAACGCTATGCTCGCAACTACGCCTCCCTCTTTGTTCTCTTCTTCGTCTGCACGCTGTACGTTTTACCCCCCCCCCCCCCCCTCTCTCTCTCTCGTTATTGGTGTTTGTTGATGTGTTGAAGTGCTGTGGATTCCGTTCTTGAAGTTGAAGTTGTTGTTTGCGAATTGGGTTCTGTTTGTTTTTTCATGAAGGGGAGGAAAAAGAGCACCTCTATGGAAAATTCAATTTGTTAAGAGCATCTCCTTTAGATATGATAATGGGTTTTGGTGGTTTAATTGGGTTTATGATGCTGATGGGATCAAAAAGTTTTGGGGCCTACTCGCATGCTAATCCCAATCTCAAACCTATAGAAAGAATTATGACAATACTTTTAAACTCTGTACAATGGAGACTGTGACTTTCCTGAATATGAATACCAATATCTCCCTTTATGTTTGCCATTTTATTGTTTCTTGAGTTTAAGTTCTCTGGTGGGGATGATTTCAGGTACCAGATGCCTCTTGCCCTTGTTGGACTGATATCATGTTTAGCACTTTGGGACGTTGTTAAGTTTTGTGGCGATAGGTGGGGATTAGACAGATATCCAGTTGTTTGGCAGTGTTTGGTTCGCATTGCCCAATGTGGTAAGTTATTAATGTTTTAAGCCAGACCGTTCATTTACATTTCTGAGAAGTTTCTCCAAAATCTTCTCTTTAAACATGTATTAATTGATTGGTTAAGTTTTTTTTTCCTGGTTGCATTATTCCTTAAGAGGAATTCACTTGAAAAATGATCATATGATATACACCTATTTCCAGACATCAGTAGATCTACTGGTTTGGATCCCAAATTATAAGTAGAAACTGGATTTCGCATTTTTGATAGAGCATTTCTATATACTCTATTGCTGCTTGTTGAATGGTTATTCTTTTTCCAATTCCATTTGGCTTAGATTACAAGTCCTAACATTATCGTTTTCTTAGTTCACGACGACTGAGAACTTTAGCTCGGTTGTCTAGAGTTGTGAGAAATTAGCCAATGTGTTAGCCGAGTGTAGCATAAGCATAATACCCGCATGATTGATCCCATAAAAGTTTTACGTACTACTTCAATTTGCTATTTGGAACCTTTGGGATGTTTTCAAAACTTAGCTTCTTTACGAGAACAGCTTTTGTGGAATTCTTGGAAGTAAAATTATTACTGCTGGATCTTTCTGCATTTATTTTTCAATTCCATTGAACTGCTTTTGGTAGTTAATTACATCAGAAATCTTATTTAACCCTTTTTTTTTTCCAAATACTTACCTGAGTACAATGTTTGCAGTGACTGTCATCATTCTTTTGTACTCCAACTTTCAAATGGCGCTCTTCTGTGCACTTGGCATTGGATACGCAGGTGACTCCAAAACATTCCTATGCTATGTTATAGAGTTTATCTTTATCGGTTGATCTCATCCTTTGAAATCTTGACAGGCATGGTTTTTCATGCTGCATTTCGGAAGCTGACTCTTGCCAAGCCACCATCTACTGGAAATAGAAAAATAGCCAGCTTCAGGCAACAATATTCGTAGTCTTATACATGGGGTATGTTTAATCCAGTCACTGCTACGCATCAACAACCAATTCTCTGGGCTATGGCTAACACATGCCCTGCAGGGGGCACCTTGCCCTTGCTGGCAAGTTCATACTATGGCATGGGGTTCTCTGATGATCCTATTGCCCAAGAGTTTCATGGCTTCGTCTTTCAGTGTTAGAGCCAATTAACAAGTCAAGCTCAAATCATGTTTAATTAGTTTGTTCAGTTAGTTTTTTCTAATGGAGTTTGGTTAGTTTGTAGCTACACTACAAATATAGCATTTTGTACTCACGATCTTTATTTATTTTGAACAAGGTACAAACTTTTCTGATAAATGAAAAGGAACAAAAAATTATATTCACGACTTCCTTTAAAGAGTGTTCAACAGATTTCGGATCAACGTACAGGAAGCTTTTACTGTATTAGAGCACAAAGGCTAAATGCACTAATTGCTTGCACACATGATCTTGTCAAAATATGTCACAATCTTGGTTTAGGGTTCACCTCTAAACCATCGAGTTGTAAGAGAAATCAGTTCATTACTGCAACGCTTAATAACGAACAACTTTACTCTTTAAAAGCATTGAGTAACCTGAAGCATTCTCCATTTTTATTACTTGTAGAAAGCATGTTGATGGTGTTAAACGTTTGTAACTATGTTCTTGTTGATTCTGCTGATGAATCTAGCTTCCATTGTTTCTAAACATCCTATTGCTGCCACTATGCCTATTGAGCGTTGACTCTTCATCAGATGATACTCAGACACTCTTTGCTACACAAAACAGGCTTTGTTTCATTGTACTAATGAGATGGAAGTCAAAAGATTCAACTGGGTGTTACTCAAATGAGATCATAAGCCATCCATTGCTAGATATGAATCATAGTACTTTTACCCTTTGAAGGAAGGGGTCTTGCAGGTTTGAGCTATTGCTGGTACTTTGCAGTCATATCAGACCAAATACATACACCTCGAGATTTGTTAGTTCGAGCCACAATGGAGCCAACTCCATCGCAGTCAGGGGCGTTTTGCCTTTGGCCATACTAGTCAGTCCTTTTGCAATTGTCATTTGTATAGATATGATGTTGGTGCTCTGCAATATGATATTTGTTAATCGCTTTTGATGTTAATAAAGTCTTTCAATTTATGCATTCTCCAACTCTTTCATCATTGGCAAGTCTGTTATTCTTTGCTGGGAAGGTTTTGCAAATTCTGACGAGTTTCTAACATCAACCCTGATGATGTTAGTCATTCTACTTCGGGTTATATCTAAGCAGTTTTGTATTCTACATTCGCTCAAATAGCAAATATACTTACCAAACCGTTATCAAACTTATCGTTGTACAACCGTGTTAATGCTACATAATAAGCCTATCTGGATTCTGATAAAATCATGGAAGTTCAAGCAAATCAAAATTTATTTACATTTACAGAATGGTGAGCCATGAAATAGATGAACAAAGTTGGCATCTCATAAAGATGCTCTCTCTATGTTGCAACCTTCTCCTTCCTGAGTTATTGGGAAGGTTGAGAAAGGTGTTTCCAAAGGGATCATCTACCAAAATATGAAAACTTTGCCAATTTTAGGCATCATGATGATTAGTTTTTATGATGGTCAAGTTGTAAGTAATCCCAAAATTTTATTTTTATATGATTTTATTTTTATTATTTTACAACACTTTTTGAAAGCAAAAAAGATTTATAAGTTTTCTTTTTAAGGTTGAGTTTCTTCCATTAAAAATAAACTCTTTATCATTCATTTCTGTAAAGAGCACAATTTTATGCTCCAAAATTGAACCATAGGCAAGACTTTAAACATCTATCTTTATGACTCATAGAAATCTCAATGGAAGGTATGGATTTTAAGATTGTAGTTCCAATTGGCAAAAGTGATAAAAGCTTTATAGGTATTCAAATTTATTCTATTAATTGACATCTAAGATATTTGCCTTGTAGCCTTCATAATTCTCTCAAAATGCACGACCCTTTTAAAGTTATGACATAACAAGCATCTCTGATGAACAAAGAAAAAAAGAGAAATAATATATTATTCCAAGTAATTTTCAAAAACACTTGTTTTTTGTGATATAAATGTACATCCGTAACAAAAGATGAAATGTGACCAAAACAGATATAACTTAGAAAGTAGTACTTATTTTAAAATTCCCTTCTACCACATCATGTCAAGTCATCACTTACGAGTCAAATCAACGTGCAACAACAATGAAGGGACTAAATTAACACAACCATCAAAGTTTAGAATTAAAATTTGTAATTTAAGGCTATAAATGTAAGTTTTAAATATTTATAAAATCAAAAAGAAAAAAAAAAGATAATGATATCCCTATTTTATTTTATTTTTAAATTAAACATTGAAACATTCTCAAATCTCAATAAAACATAAACAAAATTTATGTCAAGAAAGGGTAGAACATGATTGATTTGCAAATATTTAGTGACATTAAAGTTTCCATCAAGAAGTGTTAAAAACCCTCCACTATTCACAGCATTTCAATAATAATGATAATTATTCATCAATCTCAGACAGGTTTCAATAATATTACAATGAATAGCAAGCACCCATATTCAAAGAAAATGCTGCTAGTAAAACAAAAATTTCATAAGCAAAAATCACAATTAATAATTAATACACCATTTCTTACAGCCACGTATGTACATTCATTAACTCAAATAATGCACTGCCAAGAATTAAAAAAATAAAATAAAATATCAAACAAATACACAAATTCTCCTCCCTTTTAAGCTGGACTCAGATCCTTTGATACCTGACCTTGCCATCTGATTCACAAACCCATGTAGTTTAGCTCAAGTGCATTTGCCGATAATCAGAAACAATCTATATGTATGATGTCTACTCTTAAAAAGAATTTAGAAACAAAAACAATTTAAATCGTATTTGATCTTAAACTTCCATACTCATCTCGTTTTAGTCTTAAAACTATCAAGTCTTATGTTTTAGTCCTCTTTGATTTCCTAATGTTTTATTATGGTCACTGAACGTGGCATAAGAAGTTACTACATTTGAAAACCCAACACCTAATATCATATGTTGCTTGTTTACATAGACCTAAAATATCATATATTGCTTGTTTAATGTTTCTGAGTAACTTAGAAACATGAAAGAGATACAAGGACATTAAAAAAAAAATATCAGCCCCACAAGAAGAGTCCTAAACTTAACTGTGTATAAAAGGACTCCAATTCGAAAAAAGAGGCCTAACTGATCATTACAAAACGATGAAAACGGTGGGCAATTATATTCAATATTCATTAAGTGAATGAACAAACGTTGATTTATAAGTTTCAATATGGTGGGCAAATAAGTGCATGAATATGGGTGAGACAAGAACTTAAAGAGATGATTGATGGTGAATGGTAGATTGTTTCACTCTATATGAGTATTAGTACTACCAACATACTTTCTTACCAGTTGATGCAAAAAGAATGACTAATATGATGTGTATTGTCACGGTAGATAAAAAAAACAATGGTGTTTCCAAATCTAATGCAATGACACTTCAAGTGTACCCATTTTTTAAAGCATTCACTGAAGAAGTCAGGAATGGTGTGAATCCCATATGAGACATAACAAATTATCATAAAACAAACCTGGAGAGTAAAAATCTAGCGAGCGAGCTCAAATTAGAATTTGAATGAAGTTCCCTGTTGGGTATCTTTTTGCTGCTATCAGAATCTGGAACGTTCTGTGTATCTTCGGAAACAGGAACTGTCTTAATCTTGGCGAACAAGCGAGTTGCCAAGTCTTGTAAATCTTTCAACGAAGTTTCCTTTGAACTGCTGTTACCCAAGTTAATTTTGAGATCTAAACATAACGTGATATTGAGAGGAGGAT
The DNA here is from genome assembly GCF_013281855.1 of Momordica charantia. Classification (NCBI taxonomy): domain Eukaryota; kingdom Viridiplantae; phylum Streptophyta; class Magnoliopsida; order Cucurbitales; family Cucurbitaceae; genus Momordica; species Momordica charantia. The sequence continues at coordinate 7,343,831 of NW_028275159.1, forward strand.
GGGGGGGTAGTAGATAGATGAAGAAAGTGAAAGAACTAATAAACCTGGCCAATTGCTGTAGAAACTTGGTAACAAGAACCTCACATGATCCAGGTTTTACGTGTTCCATATTTATAAGTGCATTAATTACAGCACGAGCAGGTGATCCTTCTGAGTCATCAGCAACTACCTGAGATGACAACGCATGAGAGCATGTTGTGACTTATTGGTACATTTGTACAAAGAAAATAAAAATCATTCAGTTCACTAAACAGAAAAGTACTATGCACATTGGTTATCACTATGACAGGACAATGTGAACCAAATCTAAAAGCTTATGTGCTATGCCAAATGCGTCACGTTGAGTGGCTCCTTTTTTTGGGCTGTTTATTCTTTTTTTAACGGTCTACTGCTTTATTTTTTTTCCTTTTCTCTTAATCATAGCTGGTTTTTTTGTTAAAAGAAAATGGGAGACTCAAACTTTCTCCTGTACCATGAAGCTGTTGCAGGTATTGTTAAGGCAGACAAATTATTAGATCAGCCAGGTTTACTTGGTTGCACATAATTCAAAACAAATAAATTGAATACAATAAACAGACAAAACTCAAATCAGCTATAAGGTTACCTCTTTCAAGGATGGCATAAACAATTTCGATAAAGGTGCAGAAGATAATGCTACTTTTGCACTTTCATCATCATGAATTGATTGAGATGGCTTTGGCAATGCTCTTGGTGCATCAAAGAATTCACGAGAATGCCTGGATAGAAATTATCGATATCAGGCACCAGTACACCATTCTGTGAAGCAAAAGTTGTTCTGGAAATTACTAAGATATACCTCGAAGAGTCAGAGCTACTCACTGTTTGCTCTGTCCTTCTATTTTCCTTCCTGTCGTTGAGTTTATGTGCTGATCTTTCCCTTGCATTAGCTTTTTTCAATCCTGCTTGAATCGCAGCCTTTGCCTACAAATTCAATAAACAGTACAAATAATTATTAATTGCAAAGCACTAAAGCATATTTTGATTTGTGGTAGTAAGGAATAAACGAATTATAATTTTGTAGGAAATGCTTATAAATTCCACAATAAAACCAAAGTGATAAATAAAATGAGTGAGGATTGCATCCTAAATACATGATCTTAGTTATTCAACCTAAACTATTTGAGAAGCATATTTAAAAAGGGAAGATACTACACCGTGTTTAAATCCAACTTCTGAGGATAACAAAAGAATACTACTCATAAAGATCTTAAGAAATACATGTGTTGCCTACAATTAAAATTAAATCAACCCAACTAAATTTAAAATAAGTAGCACTGTGATAAAATCATAAAAACCAACAGCAACTTCTATACTGAGTCATGATAAGAACGCAAATCAGAAGACTTAAAAGCAACCTCCGAGAGGTTTACTGCACTATCTTCAGGGGAAAAACTTGAAGTCCTTTCTTGAATTCCCGATCTGGATAGTGGAGTCCGAGGAGAATCAGAATCATCACGTTGACCACGCATAACAACAGTACCACTAAAAGGTGTGTCCTCAAAATATGTTTGTGCATTTCCAGACTGCATGGAATCATTGATTTCATAAATAAATATGCTAGACAAGCTCAACAATCAAGGGCGTCATTGAATTTAAGATAATTCTACCGGACTGCTTTGACTATGAAATTGAGCAGATGATTGAGATCCCTTGGGAGACCGGATCACGATAGTTCCTGAACCACTTACAGATAACTCTTCCTGGAAGTTGAGCATTCAAAATAAAAGGTAAGAGGTAACATTATCCACAATCAATTTGATCACTATTGCAAATAGAAAATGAACAACCATAATAATCAGTAATGGTTACTAAAAAAATTTTGCAGGTTTACATAGTAAAGTTGGCTGTAATAGCAAACATAATTTAAAACTTCTGGAACAAGTGAAATTCCTTGAAGTCTTGAACTTCTAAGTTCTAAGAACCAATATCAGCACATAATCGTCAGTTTTGGTTGAATAAGGAGGGAAAGTGCATATATATGTGAATGACTATCCGATCATATTCATAAACCAGACAAAAAAATCGTGTAAAAACAACTCCATAATTATTGATGTCAAATAGGCTTATTCTAATAATCTAGTTGATTGACGAACTAACAAATATGATTGCAAAAGCATCTGCAGCAAAGAGAAGTGAGTGAGAAGAGAATTTACATCTTCACTCGCATCCCCCGTATTGTATGAATCTCTAGCATCTTCTGCTACGTCACGTGATGCATTTCCAGATGCAGCTAGCCAGTTGCCACTCTCTGGAATTCTGCTTGGTGCAGCCTGACCATAAGGAATGTCTGGCTTTCTTTCCCTAATTTGAGGCGGTTTTACCACACTTCGAACAGTACCCGTACTGTTTGGTCCCCCAATACTAAAGTCCCATCCAGCATTCTTAGGAGTTTTACTCTGGTTGCTGCAACAGTCAGCAACAGCTCAATGAGTATGTCATTAATAATCTTTAGAATTTTCTTTATTTTATTTTGTAGGAAACTGAGATATATATTTGGTTTTACCAACCTGGCATGAATAGTTTCTTCTCTTGTATTTCTCGATACTTTTACCGTGTCGGACGTTTCGCCTATTGCTCTAGTACCATTAGTTGGTGTTTCTTCATCTTCATCCTTTGGAATTTGGTATTTCGGACGTTCTCTATCAATATCAAGAAATAAGATCATAGATACATTGCCTTATACACGAGCATTTTTATATTATTTGGCTTTCCTTGATTCTTCAGATGCATTAACACAAAAATGTAGAACTATGGCCTATAAATTAGGCAGATATGAAATTTGGTGTTCCTTTTGACCTTTTTTTTTTTTTTAATTTCATATCTGCCTAGTGCCTACGACTCTGAAATTGAGGAAAAGTAATAGACAGTAATGAAGAATAGGAATATCAGAAACTACCATATAAAACAAATAGAAAGCGAGTATCCTGACAGACCTTATTCTCTCCTGAAGCCTAGGACTCTTCCTGGCATTCCTAATGAAGCGATGCTTCAGAAGCTCTTTGGCACTGGGTCTCTGAAATTAAAAGTATAAAACTGCACTAAACTGTTCCACAGAACAAAAAGATACTAAACAGAAAAGATATATCCGCACATCACAAAAATCATGACTTCAAAGGGCAGGAGACAAGAACAATTTGAATGATTGAATCAAGTTTGAACATGAGACAATAACAAAAAAATATAACATAAATCAAAGGACATTTATATTAGAGAGAGAGAATAAAAAAAGATGAATTACCAGGAAATGAAATAATTGATATAAATCCTGAGAACTTTTTTTTTATAAGAAACATAATGTATAAGAATCAAAAGGACAACAACCTAAGGGTAGGGGATGAGGAAGCCCCCTTCCAAAAGATCTAGTAAAGTAAAACTTTCCAATCTCGACTAATCACAGCCAAACTACAGTTACAGAAGAATTTTCTATGATTGAGGCTAATTTGTACACTGTTACAAAAAATATCGAAAGGATGAGCTATATTATTGAAGACTCATTAATTCTTTCCTTCCATAAACTCCAAAAGAGAGTTCTTGCAGCACAACTCCATATAAATCCTGAAAACCTTAAAAATAACCTAAGAATGCACCAACTATCCACACCTTTAACACATCCCGGTTCTATTATTATATTGTTAAATTGTCATTGAACCCAAAAACTCAAGCTCATAAATTACGGTATGCATATATTTAATCATTTATTTTTATCCTAATCTCTCACTTGTGGGCTTGGAATTAGTCCAAGTGACTATCAATATTAATTGGGTTGGGGAGGAAATGACACTAAAGAAGTTCAAACTTTAAGCCTCCTACACTAATATCATGTTAAATCACAAGACGATAAGTTACAATATATTAATCATTTATTCAATATTTCTAACATATACTGACTCTTTGAAAAAGGATAAGCAAAAAAGTCCTACGAATTCTATAAGGTTTCCCTTACCAAAATATTGACATTCAACACACAAGAACAAGCCCTCAGGCAATATAAGAACCTCCAACCCTTTAGAGAGTGTTGGTCCTCTTCCTATCCCAACTTTGCCAAAATAAACAAAAACAAAAACATCCTAACAGACCCTGAAAAGCATATAAAGACCCCTAACTAACTTAAGGGGGTTAATTCCCCTCTTTACCCTTCCTTGCATAAGTATTTACCATTGGGGGTCTCACATCCAGCCACAGTCAACCTAATGCAACATATTAACCTACCATATAAGTACTGTAAGAAAGTAAATGACAATGTCCATTGTATCATTCATGCTCGCTCTTCACAGAAACACCAATTTGTGGCTCCATATACTCATTTAAGACATAGTATTATATATCCACACTCTTCTACTTCTAACGAAAGAAGTTTACCAATAAAATATATTTTCCACCAATTGAAAACAAATAAACTAAACACGGAACTGATTGCACAAGAAGATTGATGCTTTACCTCAGCAGGTATTTTCTTCAGACACAGTGACACTAATTCTTTCATGGGGCGAGAAAAATGCTCATCCAACTGCTCAGAAAACACACACAAAGACACACTGTCATGAAAAATGATAATGCACTATGTCATGCTCGGAGTTCACAGTCTGCAATGAAATAGTGTCAAGTATTGAGTTATTAAGTGAACCTGAGGTGGATTTTCTCGAGGTATAATAAAAAGAACTCTCATGGGATGAAGATCAGCAAGTGGAGGCTCCCCTTTCGCCATCTCAATAGCAGTGATTCCTAGAGACCAGATATCTGCCTGCATCATGCGAAATCAAGTATTGAGAAGCATGGTTATCATACAACCAATTAAACCACAAAATGCCAAGAAATAGTACTCTGTAAATAGCAAATACCTTCTCATTGTATCCTTCAGAATTTTGAATTACCTCCGGTGCCATCCAGAATGGAGTTCCCACAAATGTCTGTGGTCAAGAAATTAGTGATAAGTAACACAATTTAGAAGATCTCATCCAATAGCACTAGAAGATGGGCGAAGAAAAACAAATCTCCAGAACAATAACAATTCAGCAAAACTTCACACAGAAAGACAAACAAGAAAGCAAGTGTCACAAGGAAATTATCACAAACAGAAAACATTTACCAAAAACTGTCATCTTACTTTAAATAATGATTACAAGAAACAATTGTATGGATCTAACAAAGGAAAGGAACAGCAGGAGTCGAAGGAGCTAAAGTTCTCCCGAACAACCAGCCAGCCGATGGTGTTTAGAAAAACCTACTGGTTGGTCAAGATTACCATAATCCATAAACGTGGGGAATAGAACAAAGTCCAATATTTAACATTATACTCGATACCTTTCGTCTTGATATTGTCCTCGTTAATTGAGCAGAAACACCAAAATCTGCAACCTGTAGAGATTAAACCTTTATCCTTCTAAAGCAAAACCCAGCTAATCCTTAACTATTAAATCAAGGCTACGCAAAACTTTTTAATTATCAAAAATCATACCTTAACATCACCATTTTCACTCAGCAATATATTTGCCGCTGCAAAGTAAAATACAATCTTTCATTATACTAATTAATGTAGTAGTGAAATTCATTCATGAGAGTTAGCTATTTACTCTTTTAGCTATTTTCTTCTCTTTTTATAGACCTTCGTAAATGATAAGAAATTAACTTTTACAAATTCATTGAGTTGTGAAGAAGAAAGAAAACCTTTAATGTCCCTGTGAATTTTTCCTTCACAATGCAAATAATCAATTGCATGCAGCAAATCACGTAGAATGCATGCAATTGACATTTCATCGAGCGGTGGACCAGACTGCAGCTGCAGAACCACAGTTTATGGTGAGTTTCTATAAAAAGTTTCCCAAAATAGTTGAAATTTTGCAATAAATACATAGTATAAATAAATAAAATATCAAATACCAACAGAATTACATTGAAAGAGAGGAATCAAATATACTACCCAGTTCCCTGTACAGAAATTTCTTTAACACTGCTATTAGCTCTGAACCTTGGGAAAACTTCTCTGATAGGCATAAATGAGGAAGAATAAGCCTTGCTGCCCAAGGCTAAGATGTTAGGGTGTAAAGTGAAAAGTATGCCTTTCTCCTACTTGGGCATTTCACTGGGAGGAAACCATCGAAGAAGTCCTTTTAGGACCCATTGTAAGATAACGTTTGGAAGAAAATTGACAAGTGGAGCGTTTTTTTTATGAGAAACATATAAAAATAAAATTAAAAATCTGTTTCTTTTCCAAAAAAAATAAAATTAAAAAAAAAGCATTCCACTTGTCAATTTTCTTCCGACAAGTGGAGTGTTCTAACCCTTTCAAAGGGAGGCTATCTCACGCTTGCGCAATCGATGATTAACAACCTTCCTGTTTATCAGTTAGGTTCTATTCAAAGTGGTTTTGTAATTATCAGTTAGGTTCTATTCTTTTGGATTGGAAGCCTTTTTTTTAGTCAAGGCTCCTTCTTCTGGGCTTTTTTTTTTGTATGCCCTTTGTATATGCTTCTTTTTTAATTCGTCTTAATGAAAAGTTCGTTTCTTATCAAAAAAAAAAAAAAAGCCTCCCTGTTTATTACTTTTCTGTTCTTAAAGCCCCATTGGAGTTATATAAGATCTAGAGAAACTAGTGAGGAATTTTTTCTGGAGTGGAGGAAGTTACAAAGGCACATGCAATCATTTAGTTAATTGTGGGGAAAACTTCCCTTCCTTTACAATACGGTGGGGTGGGCTAGGAAATGGGGCTTTTCAACAAAAGAATGACGGTCTACTCCTCAAATGGTTATGGTGGTTCACTCAAGAGTCTGATGCCCTGTGGAGAAGGATGATAGCTAGTATTTATGGAGAGAGTCCTGTGGGTTGGTCCACTCTTCCCCCCAAGGAAAAGTTAAGGGATGGACATTGCTAAAGATAGTGAGTTCTTTCTCAAGTTTTTGGAGTTTAAAATGCATGAAGGGAGAAGGATTAAATTCTGGACTGACAAATGGTTAAGTGATGATACTCTCAAAGATACCTTTCCTGACACTTATAGCATTTCTAGAAGCAAGAAGCAAGTATTGCTGATTGTTGGAAAGAAAATGTAGAGGCCTTTTTGATAGGGAATTGGACGGCTGGGTGGATCTAATCCATCTACTGGATGTGGAGCGGTTGGGAGAAGAGGATGATAAGGTCCATTGGGCGTTAGAGAAAGGGGGAAATTTTACAACAAGTCTGCACTTTTGAAGCTTTCAACGGGTGTCCATATGCTAAAATCTACCTTGATCCATTGTAGTTCAGAATTCCAAAAAAAGTCAAGGTTTTCCTTTGGTCCTTGGCCCACAGAAGCATTCATACTCAAGACATGCTCCAAAAGAAGTGTAGGCAGGGGGCTCTTTCTCCTTTGGTGTGTAACTTATGCCTTAAGAGTGAGGAATCCATGGATCATCTCTTTATTCATTGTCTGTTTGCTGCTAGAGGGTGGTTTTTTCTGCTGGATATTTTCGCATTGTGGCCTGTCTTCTTAAAAATATTGATGGCTGGTTGTCCGAACTCCTTTGGGGTTGGGTGAGTCTCTCCATGTTGTTGAACAATTGGAAAGCTCTTTTTGTTGCCTTTTTTTGGGCGGGGTATCCTCTACCCAGGCCCTTAGATTGTTTCCACCTCTTTGTTGATATGTAGTCGATGAGACATTTGATAAGATTGCAATGATATCGATGCATCAAGCATGCTAAGAAGAATGTCTTACCAACAATGGTTCTTTAGGGGTGTAGGTGTTCAAAAACTCGATGACCCAAAAAAATCCATCAACCCAACCAAACTGTATGGCATAGGTTGGGTTGGAATCAGATAAATTGAAATTTTATAGATTATGGGCTGGTCCATATGTGCTTCTAAAATAAGAATGGGTTAAATCAAATTATCCTAAAATTATTATTAATTAAAAGTATATCTATGTCACTCACGATATAATGAAATATGGATATATCTATATTAATTCCATTTCATTCAATGTTGAAAAGTAAATAGTTGCTTAAAAGGACTAAGTTAACCCAAATTTCACAATTGAGTTGGGTTGAATCCTCCTAAAAATTTTGTATAGTTTATCGGTTGGTTAGTTTTATACCTCTGTATTAGGCGTGAAGCAAGAAGTCAATTAGAGACTTACCAAATCTGCAACAGAGCCACCAGCCATATATTCCATTATTATCCATAACTTAGTCTGGTGGAGATAAGAACCATAGTACTCAGTAATGTAGGGTGATCGACATTGTGACAAAACAGAAATTTCCTGGCACAAAACTGAGGTAGATTAGCACCTAGGCATTCACCTCATTAATTTAGTTAACCAGTTAATTAATACCTTCTGAATATCCTCAATTTCGTCCTCGCTGCAAAAGATTAATTCAAAAACAAATTCAGCGATATCACAGAAAATAGAAGGGGCAAAACAATACATGAATAATTGAAAATGGTAAATTACTCCATCTGCATAAGAAAAAAATATGAAATGGAGATGTGGAAGAAGAACCGTCCCATCCTCCAACCCAAAAGGAATTCTAGTGCAAGGATATTAAATAAATAACAAGTCACGATCACAGTATTTAAGTAGGCTACACATTTTTTATCCAGAAAAACTGCTATATATGCAAAATAAAGTAAATAATATAAAAATGAAAAAATTAACGTAGAATTCAATCCAAGAACATCCTCTAAAATGATGTTTCTTCCTATCACGAGGGGAAGGGAGAAAACACATTTCCTTATTCCTCCATATCTAACATGCTTCACTCAAGTAGATTATCTGCATGTGGTTAGTAACAGCCATTAACTTAACATACAAACTTTGAAATAACCCCAAATGACAGGTACTTTAAGTAAAGCTAGGGAATCCAATGAACCTGTATCAGCAATTGAATTCGAGTAAGCTATATATACTGACAACTTCCTTTTGAGTCTCAACCAACCTATTCTATCCACTATATAGGGAAATCTAGCAATATATCCCGTTCCACACGTACCCTGCTTGCTTCTTTCTGTGGGTATGCTACCATTTTACAACAGAACCAGTGTACACTGGTATCAATTAGAGGTACCAATAAAACAAAATTATAGGACTCAGGTCAAATTACTTGCAAATTCAAGTTATAGTCAGCAAAATAGCCCTTTCAGATTCAAGGGAAGTTCCATAACCGAGGCAAACATGGTAGCAAACTTTATTTGAAGAAATTGTTTTCCCCCTCTCTTCTAGAAACTAAGCAGTGACATTAAATGTTTTTTGGCTGCTCTTGATCTCAGTTTACCAACTCATACTATTTGGATCCTAGAGACCATTCCAATGATTAACCAACCGAGTTCAATCTTAATTAATATACTGTCCATAGAATGTACAAGCAAGGTTAAAGCCTTCCCAAAATTTTCATGGTTGTGCAAAGAAATCTGACTTATTTAATATGTATGGACAAACCTCCACCGATGTTAGGAAAGAGTCGATAATAATCATTTCAAAACCATTTGTTTTCTGCTCGCACTTTTGCTCCAAAATTTTGGTACTTCATGCTACTTGACCACGGCTCTTCCTAACAATATGACAGACTTTCATGCCAATATTTTGTGGGTCGCCCTTTTAAGAGGAAGAAAAAAGCCCTTCCACGATAGTGTTTATTTTGTTTAAAAAGAACTCTCCAGATTTAGCAAAGAATGTGGTAATTCATGCCTTGCTGCTATTTAAATAATTGCACAAGCTTTTTTAATAAAACAAAAGAGACAGTATCTCATCGTGTTTTTCATCATTAAGGCAAGAACTTCAGTGAAAAATATAGGGCAACCTCTGTACTTACGATTCTTCCAAATCAATAACTTTGATGGCAACTTCTTTGTTAAGCTCCTTGTCAAACCTGCAAATCCAGAAAGGCGTGAGGAAACTAGATCAATGAAGCAGTTCATTTTCCAATTGATTACGAGAAAGCATCTTGGTTACCTACCCCCCCCCCCCCCCCCCAAAAAGAAATAAAAATGAAAGAAAGAAAAAATTGAGACGTGCCCGAGAGAGAGGAGCAAAAAAACCAGCATCTTGGGTTACAAAAATGATATCTTGATGAACTTTTTATTAAAGAACCCTTTTCTTCACGTTTAATTGAAATTAAAAGCAAGAGTGATGTAGTATACAAGTGTACTCTTATCTAAATCCTCGCTAGTGCAAAGATCACATATCACCCCATTTTCGGCCTTGCCAATAATTTATTTAATCGAGCACACCATAAGATCAAGTGTGTAATAAATTACATTACAACACACTGAATTACAATAATAACAGAATTGAAGCTTACCCCTTGTAGACATCACCAAAAGATCCTCTTCCAATAAGCTCCAAAGAACTAAACCTTGCAGCCACTGCCTCTGCTATACTCGCCACATCAGACATTTTGTTCTAGCAATCTTTTTCACCTTTCACCCACTTCGCACACACTAGATTCCCAAACTGAACCACAATTTGAGACTAACTCAACCATCTCATCTCCAGATTTCCCTCATTTTCTGTACAAATAATCCAATAGGAAACCTCAAATTCACAACCAAAGTTTGTCTTTACCAATCCCAACTGCAGCCTTCAATATCAAATCTGGAATAGCATTGGGGAAAACACCGAAGAAATACAAATTATCCACACCAACCAAAACATGAATTTGACAACGAAACAGAATCCAAATTCACAAAAAGAACAATTGAAATACACATGAGATAATGCGCAGCAGCCCTTGAACCCTAAGTAAAGCAAGTGAGTCTCAACATCAACATAAGAAATGTGACAGGTTGGAGGAACTAAGATACGCAATGGCGACGAGCCAACGGGAAAAAAAAAGATAATGCGAAACACTGGGGGAAAAAAAAAGTCAACATCGAAAGTGAAACAACAACAAATGAGTGGCTTCAAAATGGGTTTTTCAATTTATGGAAATCCAATTGCAATCCATTCGTTCGGAGATTGAGATTCAGAGACTTACCCAATAATGCGATTCCAGAAAAAACAACGAGGAACTGGTATTTGAGCAATAACAACACAGATCTCTTCCTCCTTTGCTCTCTGTGTTTTGCAGAGGGAGGCTTCGTGAGAGCCGCGAAATCAAAGAGAACAAATTTGTTGGTTTTAATGGAACTGCCCCTTCGCTCTTCTCTCCTTTCTTCTTCTTCCTTGTTTCCTTTTTTTCCCTCTTTTTTTCTTTCTTTCTATCGCAGACTGCAATAATTCTACAAAAAAATTTATCTACGGGCTTCACTATGAACCGAAACCCCAAGATTTGGACAGATATGAAAGTGAAAAATTGGATGGGATGATTAAACAAAACGCACCGTTTTATCATTATAGGTAATTTTTTAATGGTTATAATTATCAATTTGTCATTTGCAAACAAAAAAAAAATTATCAAATTTGTAATAAAAATAAATAAATTATCAAATTGTCTCGTGTTTAACATGTTAAGGCATATATCATCGATGAAAAAGTGAAAAGCTTGAATTTCATCCTCACATTGTCAACTCAAAATGTTCTATTTAGTCTTCACAGTTTAAAGAATTTTAATATCAACTGGTTAAAGTATTAATAATCTTTTTAAAAATGGAGAGTTGAAATTTATACCTAGCTCACACATCTTTACTGTACTCAAAAAATTACTTTTGAAAATATAGTGTATGTTTTATTCACATATTAAGAAATTGGTATTTTTTTTGTTATTATTATGGCTAACTATGCTAATTAACTGTAATAGGATCGTATACCATTGGATGAATTTCAAGTAGATAAACAATTTAATATGGATTTTATGAAAATCTTATCACACCACGCTAAACTAAAACATTGAAATCTACCTAAGTCAAGTTGAAATTAAGGTTGAGTGATAAAGAGTTCATTTGAAACTTTTAAGATTATAGGTATCAAATTAATATTAAGTACAAACTATATAATCCAATTGGTAATTTAATCTACTTTAATTTATGAAATAGAAGCTGTTGTGTGCAGTGTCCCTCTATTTTTTTATTATTAATTTCTAACTAATCCATGATATACTGTCAAAAAGTGGTACTACTTACTCTTCAACTTTCAAACATCTTTAATCTTTAACCTCAAAAGTTATTAGTTTAATACAAATTATATTCTACCTACTTTGACTATTGTATAAAAAATATATATATATATTATTATTAGCACTTTAATTATTATTCCGTTTTTCAATAATTAAGAAATTATTACAAATTACAATATTGTAACGTGTTGTTTATGTACGAAAAAGTAATGTTAGCAGTCGAATAATGTATTTTTTAAATCAAAATGTCACCCGTAATGTGGTGAGAGTTACATTCACTAAAGAAAAAAAATGCATGTCAACCTGAGAATATTTCATTTGATTAAGACACCTATTTCTGACTAAAATGTTGTGAGTTTGAATATCTACCCCACATATTGTACTAAATGAAAAAAAAAATGATCATAGAAATTATTTAAAATAATTTTAAACTATAAATTATGATATAGGTAAATAATAGAGATATAAATTGCAATGATACATAAAATGAAAGAAAATAAAATAATAGATAACCAAAATATAAATATAACAAAAAATATGGTTAAAGTATACAATTAAATGTGAATAAAATAACTAACGAGAGTGCAACTCAACTTAAGAAAATATTGATCTATATTTCCAATCTTTTAATTTTCAAATTGTACTTAATAAATATCATTCTATTATATTTATTATTATATTTAAAATGTATTTTTTAGGATTTAAGGATTATAATATATCCTCATCCGTTAAAATAAAAACAAAATCCTTTGCAAAAAGATAAAAACAAAAACAAAATTAAATGATTTTATTTACTATAATTTTCTGCTGCAATTTCCGGCTGCTACGGCGATAGCAAAGAGCAGCCCAATTGGAAAAGCCCTTAAAATATTTGGGCCACTTTATAGACGTTTAGAAGAATATTGGGCTACAACCGGCCCATTAGAGTTCTCATATTCACTATAAATACCAAACGTTTGTTATAATTTATAAATTTATAGATATTTTTTTTAGCATCACATTTCTAGGTATTTGGACCTACAATTTTAATAAAAAGTACTAGTACCTTAACCATGCATTAAAAAAAATCAATTTATTTGTTGACGTTTTCATGTCAAGTATAGTTTTAATGTATTAAAAAAAAAAAGATAAATCGCTATTTAAAATGCATTAAGTCATATTTAATAATAAAAAAAGAATAATAAAAGAGGGTGATATTGAGAATTTGTCCAACAAACAAATGGTCAAACAAAAACAAATCAATATAAATTGGGTTTAAACATGTGTTCACGAGCTAAATTTTGACCAAACATGCACCAAATATATATGCTAAAAATATTGCCCCTAACTTATTTTATTTTTAAATACAATTTTATTTGTTGATTCAAACGTAATTCAATAGATAAAATATTTATTATCTTAATTCTCTCTCATTAATGGGTTGATTTACTTATATATTTGTTTAACTAAAAAGGTACACGATTTTATCAAAAGTTACTACTATCACAATAAACATGGATGAAATGATAGTCGATAATAATGTCCCGTGTTTCTTAATAATTTTTACTTTTGAATTTTAAAGCAACATAATTGAAAAACATTTACTCCATGTGTTTCTTATTGACTTTTATAATCTTAATTATGTTGTGAATTTGAGCTGAGTTGTATTGAAACACTTTGGTTTCAACCATATATATATACACACACCCACGAGAGATTATTTTAATTTCGATACATGAAGATGAAAAAAGTTCAAGATTCAGTTTTATTGTCATGAGAGCTAAATTAATTTATTTTGGGTTTAGATATTAACTAATATCTTAGTAAATTATTCTTTTTTTACAACAAATTGGGAAAGTTTGATTAGTTAATGGTCTGTCCAGCCTTTGGTTGGAAGAAGCTCCGGTTGCCACGGACTCCGGGAGGACTTAGGACACTTGAACTTCGTTGGTGCGAGAATCCACGTTTGATTGTTTTCTGAGCTTTTCCCTCTTCGTTTGATCGTTTGATTCTATGTTCATATTGACTGGCGAGTTAAATTTTATCTTAACAATGTATATGTTAATATATTGAGATAGAAGAGTAAAAATTTAATAAAAAGTTGTCGAAGCTCCACCCCACAAATTGTACTAACCAGTTGTATATATAGCTCGTAAAGCAAAATAAAAATCACCCCAAATTCTTTCAAAGCATCCATCTAGTTAACGACAAATTAAATCATTGTTTTTAAACTTTTATTTTCAAATAAAAGATTTGGGAATGATCAAATCTAAATCAGTGTTTGTTTGAGATTATGGGGTATTAACTGTTAAGCACCCTCTTTCCCTGTTTACTTTTGTTTTAAATCTAAATCAATAATTATCCTTTTTTCCTTTAATTATCGTTTAATCATTCATAATAATCAAATTAAATTAATTGTCGGTTTCACTCTTTGATCCAGATTTTCACTCAATGCCAGTTCATAAGCAGCTCTAGAAAGCTGCTGATGCCATTCATTTCGTCACCATTATATCATTTAATTTCCCATTATCACCGAAATTGGAATCTTACGCCTGAATTTCTTAATGGATAAAAGTTAATTTAGACCAAAATATTTGTGAAAATAAAAATAGTATATTTATTCCAATTAAATTTTTTTCTATGATTTAATCTCTTTCCACCTCATGGGGTTCTAGTGATTTATATTTACAATGTTCTTTTTCAATTTAAAATTCATCGTCTAAAAAGTTTTCACCTTGTATTTTAACATTTTTCAATTTTACCGCCATTGTCATTAATAGAAATTTTGAATGGTAAACTTTAGTGAATTTATGAAATTTCACAAATAAATTTATCTAAGAAAAATAAAATAAAATTTGTACCTATTCACTTAGTATAATATAAATATGTCATGTAAGTTTATCATTAGCAAATTTTAACATTAACGAACGATGAGAGTCTAAATTTGAAAAATATTAAAACCTAATAAACTAAATCGAAACTTTTCAAACCAATATATGGACTAAATTAAAAAAAAACCAAAACATAAAAGACTAAAACGTATATTATCTGTAGTTTAATGCATTCTATCACCTAAATTGTGATGTATCGTCATTGAGACGATATCCGCTTAATATAGGAAACACAAGGGATAATTTTTTTAGTTCAACAATTGATGGGTTGGAAAATCGAAACATTAGATGGTAACATATATTTTATCTATACCAAACTTGAACGGGTACGAAACTTTTTTTTTAGTACAACATGTAGGGGCGGGGGATCAGATATATGTCAATTACCACTAAGGTATGCTCACTTTGGCCACGAAACTTCTTTTCCGGGAATTGAAAATTCCCCCTAAGATATTTCTCTACTAGTATAAATGAACCCGAATTATAAAGTAAATTATTGATCCTCATTTGCAAAATTTTAAAATTTAAATATAAGAATCAAAATGTAATGTTTCAAAATATAAAAATTAAAACAAGAAAGATATAACCATATAGCTAGGCTGACAAATTAGACGCAAAAAGAAAAAGAAAATAAAAATGATTGAGAGTATGATGAGAGAAATCATGGAATTTCATTTGATCTTTTTTCGCATGTTTGTGTCAATGTCACGTATGGTAATTAGGAAAAAATAATTTCTAAATCTCCAGAAAATATCTTTGAATAGAATATTTATTTTTTGAATGATATTTCTTTATCTATTTTTTGTCTTTTAATTAAATAATTTACAACCTCTTTTCTTTCTTTAATAAAAAAATAGTTTCAACTAAAGAGGACAAAAAACATAGACCAATTTAAAAGAAAAGTTAGAGTGATGACAAATGGTATAGCCGTATACGTTATAATGGACACATATGCCATATGGTGTAGTCAATTCTATCACCATTGCTTTCGAATAATTATTTTAGCATTTTCTATGCTATTCTTTCGCCATATAATTTTAAAATAAATAAGTTAAATAAAATAATTTCAATTTTAATATTTAAATATATTAAATCTTATAAATTTCCCCACTTATTTTATTCTAGTTCTTTGGTTTTGTGTATTATGGTTGATTCTTAGCAAATTATTTTTGTAAAGTATTTTATCAGTAATTTTTGGTAACTTACCTAATGTCTGGCTTAAATTGAACTATTTCTATAATGTTCAGGATTAGAACAAATATTTGGCACGACTCTCCCTCTCTCTGTTCTATCGTCCAAAGCATGTCGGCCGTTCGAAGTTCTGGGGTTGGGTCGAATAGGACCAGACCCAATCAATTGAATATGTAGACTAAAAGAAACCTCATAAACGAAGGAAAGGGGAGAAAGTGAGGAAGAAACGGATGTAGAAATAGAAACCACCTCCGAGACGAAGGGACTAAACAGGAATAAGAGGGATCTACTGAAGAAGATACTTCTCCTTCCCTTTTTTCGGAAGAAAAAGAGGATCCAGACAAAATCGTGTTGTTGTAGGTTCTCCTCCGCTGAGACGACCCTTTTTTTTTTTACTGGAACATTCCTAATTCCATTTCACCTGAGTGAGGGTTTCCAAACTATGGTGGGCTGTCTATTTTCTCCCCCAATAAATTACCTGAACTCATAAGGATTTTGACTGCTATCTCCATACTCGACCCTGCAGGTAGAGGCCTTAATCGACCACTACCAAATAACGAGGATCGCTTTAAAATATTTAACATCAATATCAAATGAAATAAACAACATCATTTAATCAAATCTTTTTTTTTTAAGTTGTCATGTTGGTTGCTGTTTAGCTAGACTCCGGTGTGAGATTTTATGGATTCATTCAAATATTTCGACTTGATTTTGAATGTATTATTAATTAAATTTCGTGCAATTACACTCTTCGATCCCTAATAATCTTCACCAATCATTCAAGTTTAAAGTTCAAAATTGTTTCACTAACAAAATCAGGAGCAACCTAATCATAGATTAATCAAAGTATTAGCAACCTCTCTGGAAAGTTAGGAAATTCAAATATTAACTCCAAATTGAAATTATAATAGGCAGGATGAAAATCAAAATAAAAATTCCTAATTTATTCTAATTATTCTCTCTTCACGGTTGGCCATTATAATAACAAAAGGATAAACGATATAATTGAGGGATTAGTCAAATTAATTAATTAATTAATTAAGAGGGTTTCAGAGATTTAAGATTTGGAGATTCGATGGTGGGCCCCACTGAAGATACGGTCCCCTAGTTTTTTTTCTTTTTCATTTTTTTGTTATGTTTTTAATTTTCTGAGAGGGAGTGGGCCATGGGCCGGTCAATGGGGAGGACGGGAGGCTCAGCCCAGTACTTGAGATCTATGATTTATAAATTATATATATTAACGGAATTTCTCATTTCCAATCCCCACGCGCGCGTAGAGTCGCGTCCGGAAAACGAGAGGGAGAGAGCCATCGCCCCCGCCTACGTGGAGCGCGTGACGCGTGGGTTTTAAGGGAGCGCGCGTGACGTGAGTTCGGGAAGCAGTGCCCCGCAATTCGTGCGCTTCAACTTTCTTTATTACAAACGATGCACCGACTCACTGCCACGGCACGTGCGCACGTGATACGATTTTTCTCCAACATTAATTAATTAATTAATTGTTTTCTCTGAAATAATTTACCCCTAATGTGTTTTCTGTCAACTTTAGCCACCTTTTTCTTCCTTGTTTTTGATAGTCGCACCCCTTCCTTGGACAAAATGACAATATTGCCCTCAAGTTTTTCCCCTCTCTCTCCTCTTTTTTTTTTGAAACTTATCATTTTGCTATATAGCTTATGATTTCACAAATCAAGCTTTGGATTTGGAAATGAATGAAAACTTTATTTGCTTAATGATATTTATCTTGGCCCCCAATTCAATAATTGCAATGTGACTTGAAAAAAATCTATATCTATGAGATTATCATTTCATATAATTACATCAAGATTGTCATAAAATATTAGTGATTTAATTGCGAATAATTGTGATCTTAATACATGAAAAGCACATGCAATGATTGATTGATTAAAGTTAAAAATCAATCAATAAATAAAATTTAAGACTATTGAGTGAGGTTATATATATTATTTCTTTCTTTAGCAAGACATGACATGACATTGTAATCTCATCATTTGTTTTATCAAGAGAACTTTTTGACATGCAAAGACATTTTTAGGAATAATTAGTTTGGTATATATCTCTTATTAAAGTATAATTTGGAGGGAATAATTTTTTTTAATGACATGGAAATTCCTTTTAACTAGAGACGTAATGAGGTTGAGTTTTCATGAAAATCAATGTCGAACTCTATCGTATCAATGCAATAACATAAAATACAAATGAAGAAAAAATTAAACAGGTCAAATCAATCAAGTGAGGGACAAAATAACTCACTATTGATGATAATTGATGTAAATGAGTTAATGTGATTGAATTGATCTTTAAAGAATTCATTCATCATGAAGTGAACAACAAACTTTATTATTCATAAATCCTCACTACTCGTAATTAATCTACTTAACAAGTTTGATTTATCACGTGAACACGCCATATAATTACTAATAAGCATTAAATTTACAAAATTAACTTATTATATACCTTCTTAAAAGTTGGATACGACTAAATTGATAAAATTCAAATTCAAGAGTTAAGTTTGTAGTTTGGTATACTTGACACGTCATAGGAAGTTAAGTTAAAATATATATTTAAATAAAAGCAAAAGGAAGTGTCATTATTTATTATAAAAGGAAGGGCACAATTGGGATTTGGCAGAGCAATTATGAGAAATTAAGAGGATGAGGCGGGGGAGTGAGGGAAGGGATGATTACTTTTAACGAAGAGGAGCCGTACGAACATGACATAATTACCCCTATGGGTTCGTACAAGTTAAAGGAAAAAAAGAGAAAAAAAAAAGACTGACATAATAAATAATAAATAATAAATACTATGATAATGTGATAATAAACTAATAATCTCTTAAAAAAAACGCATAAAAATCTAACAATTCAGAGTTTGAGAATCCCACCCTCTTTGCCTTTTGACTGCCAAGATTCCGTGTGCCAAATCCCTCTTTTGGGGTTTTATTATAAAATTAAAAATAAATATAAATATATTTCTTAAGGGGGTGTTTAGTTGCTTTGATGGGGAATTGAAATTAGTTTCCCGTCATGTCAATATGAGTATAGTTTAGCGGGTAAAATACCTTACTCTTTTCTAGGTTAGAAGTTCAATCTCTTGGTATTAATAAAAATGTAAATTTAGAAATAATTGTGTTACTTTTATCTAATATGTAAATCACATCTTTTTATTTTGAAAACAGTTTTATACATCATTTCATCACGATAAAATACACCTTAATATCATCATCTTAAACTTTTGAATGGTAATTATTATTAATTTTTTTTTAATATTGGTAAGCACTGGTTGAATTATCATGCTAACTTTTAAACTTATAAGTAAAAGCAGTGTTGATAATATATATATATGTATACATATATACATATATATATTTATGAGTTTAGTGATATTTTTTCTCCTTTCAACTCAAATGAAGTTAATCAATTGAAAGGCATGAGCAAAACCGAACATAGTTCATCTAGTTAAGGTACTAATCTCAAACTAAAAGGTTGTGAATTCAAATCTCACTCCATATGTTGTATTAAAAAAAATCAATTCAAGGGTGTGATTTGTAAATTTAAATTATATTTGTGCCTTTTGTATTTAAAAAAAAATCAAAATTGAATATTTTTTCTCAGATGAAAAAGAAATGTTAGACTAATTAGTTGAAGTACTTATCTAAAGTAAAGTGGAAAAAGGTGCAAGGGATGGAAGTAATGATTTTCCAATTTTTAGAAATTTATTTCAACCTCAATTTCTTCCTTTTGGTTCAAATTGTTAGGTAAAAGTAACCAAAAAAAAGAAAAAAGAAAAAAAAAAAGAAAAAGATAGTTATAATTGATTTTTTACTTTTGATTTTTGATTTTCACTCAATTGGGAAAAGAGTATGGCTACTTTCTTGCCATGTTTTACTTTGAGGTACAATTTTGGTTGAGGCATTACTTGGCTTCCAGCTAAATAAAGCAGGCAAAAACAACTTTTGTAATGAATCTTCCAATTTTATACCATTTTTGCACTTTCAAAATTTTGAGACAAAATTAATACTTACCCATTACCAAAATCAAAGTGTTCTAGTTTCTTCACTTTTCCCCAAAGTTTTTACCCATTATCTTCCAAATTATGGGGTTTATTTTTTCTTTTCCTTAAATATGAGCCTATTTGAAAAAAAAAAAAAAAGGTGTTACTAACTTGTTTTACAGGTAATTTAGGCATTTTTTTTTATAACAATTTTTAAATTTTTTATTTATGTTTTTAAAAGATTTAAATACTGTAACTTTGGTTTGTTTTGGTTCTTTCAAAATATTTTTAATTTTTATTCATTTTAGTTCATATACTTTCAAAACATTCAATTTGGTCTACGTACTTTTAAAAAGTGACTGATTTGATCCTTATATGTAAAATTTTAGCACAAATTTCATGTACAATGAAAATTATTTAATACAAATTTATGACTATGTTTAAAAAAATTTATTGAGTGACATATTATGTTAAAATTTGGATAGAATACGTTGAGATAAAAATAAAAATAAACAAATTTGTCACTTTTTATAATCATTTTTACCAACATATTTGAGAACAATATTTTCCTACTTTCCACCCTGAAGTTTATTTTTTATTTTTGATAAAAAAAAATAAAAAGTCTCTCTCCTATTTGTTTTCTCTTCGATGTAAAAACGAGTTTCTAAAAATCATTTCTTTTAATTTTATAAATTTAACTTAGAGTTCGAGAATGTTTCTAAAAAATAGATAACAAAACTAAAAAATACATAAGCGAATGTAGTATTTATTATCTAACCATTTAAAAAACAAAACAAGATTTAAACCGTGTAGATATAATATGACTCATAAAAGTTAAAGTTATATACGTCGAGCAAATGAATTGTCACGAGAAAACACTATTTAAAACTCAAAGAACCAACAATTTCTTAGCCTAGACAAGGTTTTGGAAAGAAGAAAAAAATAAGAAAAAAGGAAACAAATGTTAGAATGAAGGTACCAAAAAGAACAATGCAAAATTTCCCTCTCTTCTCCCTCGTCACAAATCACAGAAATTGGTTTTGTGAGAGAGAGAGAGCTTCAAAAGAGGAAAAAGCTGTCCCACTCCCACCACTATTTTGCATAGTTTAGTTACAATCATACAAAGACCAAGCCAAACCCCTTTTCCCCTCCTCTAGCCCTCCCCCTCCCCCCTCCTTTTTTTTTGTTTTTTTATACCCTCTTCACTCTCTGTCTGCTAAAGATTACAAAACCTGCTTGTTTGGGACAAGCAAGAGGAGGGGAGGAGCAAGAGGGGGAATTTGCTGCAAGTTGGAAGAAATCAATGGATGAAGAAGAAGTCTAGAAGAGCCATTTGTGGTGTAAAAACACTGGGAAGAGGAAAAGAGCCTCAACCCAGATAATAAAACTTAGAGAGAGAAAGGGGGGGGGGGGTGTGTAGAGTGAAGTAATAAGAGAAAAGAAAGCAAAGAAAAGGGAGAGAGAAGAAGGGCATTGTGTGGGTGAGACAGAGAGACAGAAATGGTGGGCTCAGGATCATCAGACAGGAGCAAAGAAGCTGTTGGGATGATGGCCCTTCATGAGGCCCTCAGAAGCGTCTGTCTCAGCTCAGACTGGACTTACTCTGTCTTCTGGACCATCCGCCCTCGTCCGTATGTCCCTCTAATTCCACCCCTTTCTCTCTGTTTCTGATTTTGTAGCCTTTTTTCTCAAATGGGTCTCTTCCATTTTCATCAGACGGGTCAGAGGAGGCAATGGATGCAAAGTTGGGGACGACAATGGCAGTTTGTAAGCTCTATCCCTCTTTTTTTTTCAAGGAAATGGAGAAAAATTCTGCCCCATGTTAACGTTTCTTTGAATCTTGTGAAGGATGTTGATGTGGGAAGATGGGTTTTGCCGAGGGAGGGTTTCAGAGTGCTTGGAGGAGATTGATGGCGATGACCCTGTTAGGAAAGCCTTCAGCAAGATGTCAATTCAGTTATATAATTATGGAGAAGGGTGGGTACTGGGTAGGTGTTTTGGCTTGTGGAGTTCCATTTCTTTGTCTTCTCTCTTTCTCTCTCTCTAGGATTCTTCTATGTAATAGAGAGGAATAAGGATTAAGGGAGGCTTTTGCTCATGTTTTGTTTTATGTTTTATGTTTTCTTTTTCTGATTGGATTGATTTGGACAGGCTGATGGGGAAAGTTGCATCAGATAAGTGCCATAAATGGGTTTTCAAAGAGCCTACAGAATGCGAGCCAAATATTTCAAACTACTGGCAGAGTTCATTTGATGCTGTATGGAAAATGAGAAAACAGAGCTAATTCTTCTGCAACATTTTGATAATTCAGCTAGTTTTTTCTTTTGCCATTTGATTTTGATTTGATATTCACCACTTTGATGGGTTTTCCTTTCTGTTTCTTTGATTGCTAACTTGCAGCTTCCTCCTGAGTGGACTGATCAGTTTGAGTCAGGAATTCAGGTGGATTTTTGCCACTCTCAATGGTTTTTTTTTTCCTGATCAAAATCTTCCTATTTTGCTCATTTATTTGTTTGGATCAGACTATTGCTGTTATTCAAGCTGGCCATGGCCTCCTTCAACTTGGTTCCTGCAAGATTGTTAGTTCGTTTTCCCTCATTTCCACTCACCACAATGATTTCTACTGATTGTTAGTTCTTTATTTGTTTTGTTCCTGCTGTTTGAGCTTGATTTAGTGGGGTTTTGCTGAGGATATGTGTTTATATTTGTATTCAGATACCAGAAGATCTGCATTTTGTGCTGAGAATGAGGCATACTTTTGAATCTCTTGGGTACCAATCTGGTTTTTATTTGACTCAGCTCTTTTCTTCAAATAGAAACACTTCTTCTTCCCCAATGGCTTCAAAGCAATCTGCCATTCCCATTCATCCTCCCAACCTCCTTAATTGGGCACAAAGGCCAATTCCATCTGCTCCATCTTCTCTGCTTCCCTCTCCCAGTTTCCACACCTCCAACAGGCTCGGTTTCCCGCAGTCGAAAGATGAGACGCACATGTTCCTATTGCCGCATTCATCCGAGGCTCGAATGGAAGACGTGATGGGAGACCACGACAACGATATCAAATGGCCTAATGGGCTGTCTTTGTTCAATGCCCTGACAGGACGAGCCGATGACGCAAAGCTTTTGTTCAATCCCGAGAGCTTAGGGACCAAACCCGATCAAACTCACCTCCCTTTGATCCTCGAACCAAAGAACGGGAATCCAAACTCCGACGGTGCAGCTATGCACAACACGAACGAGTTCTTGAGCCTCGACAGCCAACCTGAGAGCAGTAGGAAAATGGAAAACAAGTTCAAGAGAAGCTTTACTCTGCCTGCAAGAATGGCTTCATCGTCATCTTCGACTTCACTCGACCACCATCCGCACCAATCGGTCGAGTATCGGAACTCGGACCAGGCGGGTATGTACCCGGATGTAATGGAGACATACTTGGAATGAAGATGGAAAACAAAGGAGGGCTGCTAGTTCAGTAGAAACGTAGAGTTACTATTAAGTTGTACTTAGGAACAACTTTCTGGTTTCCTTTATCTGCTGCTGCTTTTTCTGTCCAGTGTTTCTGCTATTGCCTTTAAATTTCAGTTAGTTTCTTCTTGGACTTGGAATGTTCTTTTTCTTTGAAGTTCCATCTAAATACATGTCTTTCTCACAATAAATCAAGTGCTTCTTCACTGCAAATACAAAATCCACCAAATTTAAAAACCTTATAAAAATAAATAGTATTTTTTTTTATATTGTATATTTTTCATGGCAATATGATAGTTATTTTCTTCTTTAAGCCAACCTTATAATTAGATCATTTCCTTTTTTACTCAATTATTATGTAGCATGACACATACTAGATAACTTTTTGCGGGCGTGAACTATAACCAAATAGGTAAAAATCACGCCGTATAGATTTGAATACTCACCCCCCTTATTTAAAAAATGAAAGACGTTAAATCGAGATGATTGACTTAGTCCTAGAGCTTGTATGTCAAATTTGTCTTCTCATATGGTTATATATATTGTCAAAGTTCAAAAGTATTTGAATTATTTGAAACTTGTTTGATAATAAGTTTACAATTCATAGTTGTTTCAAAAAAAAAAAAGTTAAAGCTTGTTCACTCTTTAGTTTTTTTTTTTAGCTTATATATATATATAAATATAATTTGTCAATCTCTATCCAGATAAAATTACTTTTTAATATCTTACCAATTTGAATAAAAAAATAGGTTAAAATTAATTAACATAGTCAAACAATTTCCCTTTTCTTTTTTCTTAGAACAGTCTTAAAAAGAGAATATTAACTTCACTACCTATCTCAAAATCCAATTAGATAATATGAAAACTTTAGATTAGAACACATATTTTTTTTCCTATGAACCTAAACTTTATGTTATTTATTTCATACATTGTTTCAACTTCCATGACAGAAGCATTGAGAAAAATGATGTTTATTTTTTTTTTCCCTCTTAGGAGATTGGTTAATTCTTTTGCATAAAGATGGAAAAAAGGACAGAAAGATGATGAGGTTTTATAGCCCTATGTGTTTGTGTGTTGATGAGCTATTTGTCTAATAAGTAATTATATATGTGCTGTCTTTGTAATGAAAAAAAACAACATGAGTAATTTTGATGGGTCCTAAATCTACTACTCTACAACTAGCCCCCTCCAATGGAAGCTTCTCTTTCAAGTTCAAGAAAATTTTTTGTTTATTTACCTAAATTAACAGGTTAAAATACTATTTTGATCTCTGTATTTGAACTAACTTTGATTCGTTTTGGTCCTTGTACTTTTAAAATGTTCATTTTGGTCATGCACTTTCAATTTTGGTTCATTTTAGTTCCTATACTTTCAAAATGTTCGTTGTGGTCACTGTACTTTTAAAAAATGATCATTGTGTGTGTTCCTATTTGAAAAATTTTAAAACAAATTCTATATTTAATGAAAACTCTTTGATATTGAGTGTAGTGTCGTGTTGAAATTAAGGTAGAAAAAATGAGATTAAAAATAAAATTAAGGGATCAAAATGGTCACTTTTTTAAAAGTACACGAACAAAAACAAACATTTTAAAAGTAAATGGATTCAAATGAACAAGGACCAAAATTAGGGCCAAATTTGAGAATTGGCCGGTAAAATATAATGATCTTTGAAGTTTGATTGGTAATGCAATTTTTTTTAGAACAATAAAATTGGGGGTGTGGAGTTTTAAAAACCTTAAGCTTCAAGAGAATGAGTAAATATTAATTACTGTTGAATTGTGTTCATATTGGCGTAATGGAAAATCTTTTATTACTACACGAGGATGGTAAACGTAATATATATTTGTCAGATCACTATGAGTCGATGTTTAAAAAAAAGTTCAAGATCTACCGTGACCATAGTAAATGTCAATGACTACCGCTGAACTATGTTCATACTGGTCACAGTGACCATCCATACGATATTAAAATCTTATATTAATTTTTTGAGAACTAAATATTGTAGGTTAGACATTTGTATGAAAGTTTACCCAAACATTAATTACAATAATATGGAATCTATTTAATAAAATAATAACTTGCGTGATTTATGTGCGATGGAATATGAATGATAGTAGTTGATGCTAACTCCAAATAACTTTTTCTTTTTGAGTGAGGGATGAAAATTAAGGTTGGCGAGAAGATGATAAACATTAACAATCTATAAAATGAAAAAAAATATATATATTACAATTTGCTTTAAGAACAAAACTTGATTTGTTTTTTATTATATTTTTAATAAATAATTTTACTAATATTTCTTCACTGCTAAAAATAAACCACACTTAGAAAGTAGACAAGAATTTTATCTATACAAGCTTTTTATTTTTCTTCTCATCCCTCTCCCAAAAGAAAAAGGTTGTTTTGAGTTTTAAAAAAATTCAATATTTGAGAGAGAAAATAGATATAATATCTTAAAAGAACCTTGCTAATGTCAAAAAATAAAAATAAAAAAATAAATAACAAAACAAAAAAACAGACAAAGAAAGAACCTCTCTCCAACGGTTTTTATTTTTTAACTTTTGCAAAAAGAAAAAAAAAGAGTGTGTTTTAAGAGAATATGAGTTTTTATTTTTTAAAGAGAATACGCAATAGTGGGATAGAGAAGACATAATTAATCGATAAAAAAAGGACATAATTAAACTTTTAATTATAAGTATCTTGGATGACCCAATTTTTAAATTAACAGACCTTACCTTACAAGGTGCAATTGTAGTTGACAAGGATTTATGCCATTTTGTCATTTTAATTAAGAGCCCAAAAACCTATTGAATAATGCATTTAGTAATCTTTATTTGTAAGATAATATTTAGGTATTGATTGATTTGTATTTATCTTTTATTTACCAGAATTAAAATTTGGACAAGTAAGATAGAAAAGTAAAAATAGAGATATTTTCCATTTAATAAGGAAAATCTATCACATTTTTAATAGGACTGCGTAGAGATAGATGTTGACCAAATAAACACTTAAAATCTTTTTTTTTTCATAATGATTTCCAACCTTCTATAGTGATTTAAGTTATGCATGGAAGGTGAGGGGCATTGGCGCGTGCGCTGGCAGGGAGGCTGGTGGCTGTCGATGCGCACACAGAGTGGCATTGGTGGACGTGGGACGCGTGCGCAGGAGGGGCTGGTGGTCGCGCGCAGGTAGGGAGACTGGTGGGTGTGGGGCGTGTGCGTGCAAGGAGGCTAGTGGACGTGGATTACATGAAATAACCTCCAGTGATTTAAGTTATGCATGACGGGCAAGATGCATTGGCACGCGCGGGCAGAGAGGATGGTGGCCATCGGTGCGCCCGTACGAGGTGGTGCTAGTGGGCGTGGGGGGTTTGGTGGGTGTTGGTCACATGTAGAGTATTGGTGCACAAGGTAGTTAAGACACTAATAACGTCCCTAAAGCTCAGAGTTTAAAATCCTCCCCATTGGCATTTCTCAAAAAATATTCATCACATCATTTAGAATATAGTTTAAGAAAACACATTATTATTGGGGAGTTAGGTTTCATTAAGCCTTGAATTGAATTTACCTTCCAAACTCATCATCACATTATTAACGAAAACTTCTCCACTTCTCAACATTCGAGAGAATGAAATTATAGAGATCATCAGATCATATCAACAAAACGCCATCACCAAAAGAACTCCAGAAATTAAATCAAGAGAGATATATGGAAAACCAGAGCGATCGAATCGAAAAGGCAAAATCCAGAAGAAATTAATCAACAAATTCGAATCAATCCCTAAATTCAATCGCGCTTCGGCATCGTCGATTTCGTCTTCCTCGACGGCTCAATCGCATGGCATTCTTTACAAACCAGTATAATCCACCGGAAAACCTTCCTTCCTAACCACATCGTCTTCTTCTTCTTTTTCCTCCTATTCCTCGCCGTTGCCGTCGCCGTCGCCGTCTCCGTCCTCCTCTTCTTCCTCCTCGAATCCGATTTCCCCCCAATATTCTCCACGGCCTTCTTCCTCCTCGAATTCTCGCGGCTCAGAGTCGCCGGCACCGGCACCGACGCGATGAACTGCCATCTCTGAGAGGATCCGTACACCTGAGCGGAAACCGAAGAAGATTTCTGCGCTCTCTTGATCTGATGCGAAGAGAATCTCGACGAAGATCGCTCAACATCGCTCGCGCTCGTTCTCGCGCTGGTACTGCTACTGCAACTACTGTTACTGCTGTTACTTCTCGACGACATGAACGAATCCTTACTCCCGACGCTGCTCGTCCGGCTCGCCGGACGGGAAATGTCGACCGTATAGACACCGATCGGCTGAGGCGGGAAAGAGTGAGGCAAGAGACGGCCATTGACGAACAGATGATCCGCCGGCGAATTGTTGAAAGTGGAAGGAGAATCGGGAGTAATCGATCCGAATTCGAAATCGGAATCCTGATCTTGAACCGGAGTGCTCGGAAACGAGAACATCTCGCCGGAGGAGCTCTTTTCCCGGCGCGTCTCCATCCACGGAAGGCGAAAAAGGTAAAATCACACCAATTTAATTCTCTGTTTCCTTCCATTTAGTTGCATGAAATTCCTTCTTTATATTGGGAGAGAGGGGGAGGGATCCGGTGAGGTAGGGAGTATGGATAGGATATACGTGTAGCGATCTGGGCCATTGAAGGATTTTAGTGATGTGAATGATGGAGATGTGGTGGCCAAAGTCAGGCTTTTAAGAGAAGCAATGAGAAGGGGGAGACAAGAAGTCTTATATAATGTCTAAAAGAAATTTTGTGTTTTGGAAGAATGATGTGCAGTAATCACTAGGTCAAACCTTCCTCGCAGCGAACTTATCCAAATATCATATTGTTTTCTTCAAACAAAAATAAGATTTATAAATGTTTCGATGGATGAGTCTCAAAGAGGATTAGCAAAGACTTGAGATTTCTTGATAATACTGACTTAGAAATCTTAAGTTCGAACCTTATGAGTATTAGTTTGACGAAAGTTTTCGAATTCTACGTATGAGTTTGCACATATATTTTCATAATAAAAAGATGGTATTGAACAAGAGAAGATGACATAGCGGAGAATTAGATGGATATGATCTTATAAAACTATATCATAAAATTTTTTTTTTTATGGTACTAGGACTTGTTTGTTCCCATTTCAAAGAATATAGCTTTAACCTTTGTCCCACATGTTTTTTTCCCCAAGTACACAACTCCCAATAAAATTCTCTCTTTTAGTACCAAAGCAAAGCAAAAGTAAAGAGAGAGGGCCCTTTGTTTTAAGGGTTAGAGGAGAGAAAGGAGTGGACCAAAGCCAAAGGTACTCAAGTAATGGCATATTGGACTGTTTGGACTTTCACAAACCCAATGAATGTGGAGGGGTCATAGGGGCATTGGCTTTAGCTTTGTGGGTGAGGAAAGCCTCACTTCAAAGACTTATAAAAATGATTTTGAAGTTAAAAGAATAATTGGGTTGAGTTTTATTACTTGCATAAACAAAGAGACAAAGCAAGTGTTAAGAAAATAAGTTGGTCTCCCATATGGGTTTCCAAGGTTGAGCCCAAATGCCCCATTTGAGCTCCTCGTCATCATGCCCAACCAATGGACCATCCTTTTGAAACTATTAATATTTTTTCAATACGTAAGTATTGAACTAACTCACTTACATTTTGACTAGTTTCATGAAACAACTGACTGATGATGGTAATGGTAAGATAACTCATGAATTTTTTAATATTCAACAATAAGTGACTACCTTGGAGTTTGAACTCATTCCTTCAAAATTCTTTTATTGTTATTCTTTTTATATATATTTAATTCTAGCTACTAGCTAAAGAGAAAAATCTCTGCTACTACGAGAGTATGAAAACTCATTCCATCCAAAGCCTACCACATTTATCATATATTAAAATGATATGCGGTCCATGAATATTAAAAAAAAATGGTTTACCATGGCAAAATTATAGTGTGAAAAGAGGTAGGACTCTTACTAGTATTGAAAATTTTCACTTAACTAAGCCAACTCAAGTTGATCCATTTCCCTGGGTCATTTACTCTTTATTTTATATCATGTAGCTAGGGCTTAATTAATAATCATTTTTCACTACTATAAAGTTTTCTCAAAGTACCTCTCTTTCTCTTGTTTATTTATCATAACACCTTGGCTTGCTTTGCTTATGTTGGTAGGCGGAGAAAAATAATAATATAATAATAAATTTAGTGATTCTAAAAGCTTTGAGTACATCTCAATGCAAAATTTCTTTTTCATTCATTTTTTAAAAACAAAATTCGATAATTGATGTTTTTGGGGCTCAAAATGCCATGTGGAGAGAGAGAAAAAAAAGTCTAGATAGAGTGAGCATAAAGCCTGTCTAAACCAATTTAATAGACATAAAAGTGAATAAGAGGGGAAGAGGGTGGGCACTAGTTCTTGTTAATGTTATTATTAATTGCTACATAAATAAAAGAGTAGAGCATTTTACAAGAGAAAATGCTTTAACTTTAAGTAGAATAAAATATAATGTTATGTTAGGATTTGTGTTGGCAATAATTTTGATTAAGGTGCTCACTCAAGAAAAAAAAAATGTTGCTTAAGGTGCCGTAAGTGTATTACATGTTGTACACATTAGTGTCGAAAAATTTTAGTCCTACAAAATACTTTCCTCTTTTGTTCACATTATAATTTTGTATTTATATAAATAACTTTTTAATATTGGTGTGTGTATATATATGTGTGTGTGTCTATATATATATATTTAATATGATGGGGATCGAACCCACAACCTCTTAGTTGAAGATATATGTCAATTATCGTTGAACTATGCTCGTCTTAACATATTTTTAATATGATATTGACATAGCAGCGAATGGAAGAAGTTGGAGACCCAGAAAATTTTTTATTTACTCATTTAATAATAAGTAAAGATCATTACTCTTTTTCTATATTCATGAGTGTGCTATACCTCTAATATAATGAGAGTTTTATAGAAAATTTTGTGAATTTTATGTCATCTATGATATAATTCAAATACACGAATTCAAATTTGAAAGAAATCATTTGAATATAATATAATATATTGTATGACAATATGTCTCACTGTTTTTCTTGGCTAGTGTCATTGGCTGAGTGTGAAATTATCCATGTGGTATAATTTACTAATTTTTAATGAAAGTATACTCATTTCCAGAAGGAAAGAAAAAGAATATAAGTCAAAACGAACCTAGCTCAACGGTAGTTGATATATATCTCTAATAAAGAGGGTGTGAAAACATGTGGATTGAAGATTTCAACATATAACCTCCTTTTAACGAAGAATATTTACTTTAACCAGAATCTGAGTATAAAATATCTATTTAAATGGTGTGATTAGTAGAAAAAAACTCAATATTCATCCCTCTCTTTTCGCGGCCCTCTAAATTAAAAAAATTATCTCCTTTTTTTTTTTTTACTTGATTAAAAAATTTCTCTTGATCATGATGTAAAATGATAAAAATCTCGTCACAGTGTCTTTAGACTTCGGGTTAAAACCATTAGGTAAATAAAATAAATGGAAATTGTGTCTAGTAGGTAGGCTTACACCTATATATTTCACAAGTTTATCTTTGTCAATATTTTCAGATTTAGATTGTTGATTTTGCTTATTAAATTACCCTCCCTCATTTATTCCCTCCATATTTATTATTCTGAATTGTTTTTTCCATTTTCTTTATATTTCATTTAAGGTAATTAATTGAGATATGTATTATACATTAGATTTTTTAAAAATTTCTCTATATATGTTTAATTACGACATATTGTATAATTTCCTTTCAAGTACGAATTTAGAATTTCCAAGCATTTTTCTTCTTTCTGTCATATATGCCATCTAACGTATCAGAAAATACTATAGCTGATATATGATATATACAAGTAGATAAAGTCTATAATTAATATATAATATATACCATATACCACTTGGTTACTTATTTAATATATCACTACCTATATTCATAGCATGCATTTATTATAAATATGTTGATCTAGCTATGAATATAAATATAGAAAATGTATTCTTTCAATAAATAAATAAATAAATATATATATATATATATATATATATTATAGAAAAGGTATATTATAAATAAGGAAATTGCAATAGGTCACAAAAGTCTTTTATGTATTTCAAAAAATGTCATTTGTTTTTAAAATTTTTAAATATAACAAAAATTTTCACTTATATTAGTAGTATATCAGATACTCATATCAATAGTATATCAGACACTCATATTAATTAGCAGTATATTAGATATATATTACATACCTATTGCACAGACACTCATATCAGTAATATATCATATGTATATTACATACATATTGCAAGTATATCAAAAACTCATATCAATAGTCAGATATATTATAAATATATATCATTTGTAAAAAGTTGTCATTTAAAAATTAGACCTCCGATTTTTTTAAAAGTGCTATATTTGAAAAAAATTAAACTTGATTGCTATTTTGTTAAATTTACTAAACGTTTTTGCCATATTTGTAATTGATAGTTTTTTATAAACATACTGCCGGTGATAAAATAAAGAATGTAATTGATAGAAATTAAAAAATATATATATACGATGGATAGAGATAAAAAAGCAATGTTGTATGACTCTGCACATCTCGATTCCAAACCTGCCGTACAAACATTTTAAAGAAAAGTTGAAATTTTGTAACTTTCTGCGGACGAATATCTCCCAAAAAAAAGGTTGGAAATTATTATTATTTTTTTAGTACAAAAAAAATTATGGGAAAATTATATTTTTTGGAAATTATATTTGAGGGAGCAATAGAGAATCAAATATGGGAAAATTTTATGAAAATAAAAAATGGTGGGATTTGGTTTAATAAAATTACGTTTTATTAAATCTAAAATATATATATCAAAATTGATACAAATGGAGGCTAGTTTAATCTTTGTCCATGTTTGAGTTTAAAATATTTTTTTAGAGATAGTTTTTAAAATGTCTAAAATTATGGACATTTGTGGAATTATGTTCTCCCCGTATAGATAGTTATCCCTAAAATAAGTCAAGATACATCACATTTCTTACCCCATCAAATAACTATTATCATGACTATACCTTGTTATGTACGTATTGAACTATGAAATCTTTTTTATGATCGGTTGCTTCTAAGAAGCCCTTATGTTTTAAAAATTTACACAAATAGGACTATTCAAGTTCGTTTATGGTGAATTTTGATTTGGTTCGAAAAGTGGTAAGATTCAGTATGGTCGAACTTCTGAAGTGATTTTCGTGAGGGAAGATCTCGAGTATGACCAAGCTTCATGAGAGAAGACTTGTACAAAAGGTTCAGATACTCCGATACTAAAGTTAGTAAGATACCGATTTGTAATCTCAAATTGAGGTTCAACCAGAATGATGAATTAAAACTTAATTTAAACAGGTGTGTTCTTGTCATTGTCATGCACTATAATAAATAATAGGACTCTCATAATATATCTTTAAAAAACTAAAAAGTCAAAATTTTGTCTACTATCTAGTAAATTTTTACTATTAAAATTATTAGAAAAACCAACATCAAGAAGTTCAATCATAAGCTCTTCCTTATGTTTTGGTCCAAAGAAATTCATTGTTTATTTTGTATACATTTTAAATATACAAGTCAACGAAATTAACTCTTTGTTTTCTTTAAAGCAAGAATATTCTTCTTCATTTGATCCTTTAAATTAATTGGATTTTTTTCTTATTCCTAATTTCCTACAACATATTTATATATACACTCATCGTCATCATCAATATCAATTTATAAAATGATATTTTTTATTGAATAAAATGAGTTATTTCGCGTTAATATATATAGTTTCTTCATGCTATTGATTGTTTTTTTTTTCCTCTTAAAAAAATGTGTACAAGTAGATTTTTATGTATGTTCAATTAAACATATAAAAAATGATGAATGAACTTTGATCTAAATTTTAAAAGAAATAAAAATAATTTGGATGATTAAAAAATTGTATGAGAATTATTTCGGGTCATGTTGTCTCTTAAATTTTTTTGTTAGGATTACTTTAATTTTCGTTTTATATGACTTATTCATTTTATAATTTCAAACATGAATATGAAAACAATTTTTTGAAATAGACCTATGATGCTGATTTATTATTTATATATTAGTTAGAATGTATATAATAAATACAACATCTATCTCCACCAAATTGACTTGAATGGAAATATCAATTTATCCCCAATGTCGACTTGAATGGAAATATCAATTTATCCCCCATGTCGACGTCGAATCTATAGATGCATCCAAATGTTGATGGACATACAGATATTTAATACTATGATCTATATTAGCTGCAAGATGATAGAATATGATGAACATGATATAATATATACTATAAACTATATTTTTTTTTTTACAGAATAAACTATTATTAGTTTCAATAAAAATATTATTAAAATTTAGTCTTTTTTTTAACCTTATATTAAAAGGTTAACCTTTTAAAGGAGATCCAAAGAGGAAATATATTGTCTCTTAAATGACAGCACAAAACATACATCAAATGAAAAGAAAACCAAAGTGCTTTTTGGTGATT
The DNA here is from genome assembly GCF_013281855.1 of Momordica charantia. NCBI lineage: Eukaryota > Viridiplantae > Streptophyta > Magnoliopsida > Cucurbitales > Cucurbitaceae > Momordica > Momordica charantia. The sequence goes on from NW_028275159.1 coordinate 7,377,988, forward strand.
AAAACTTGCATTATTGCTAATTAATTGCTTTAATTAAAAAAAAAAACCAAAGTGCTATCAATAATTCATTCTCAACCATTTTCAACTTGTCAATCTCCACCTAATTTATTATTAATTTTTTTTCTGAAGAAAGTCTTTACCTAAATTGTTTTTTTTACCAATTAGAATTAATTTATAATATTAACTTTTTTAGTGGAGACATTTTCCACGAGTTCGTTGAGCTTACACAGAAATCAAATTATAAATAATAAATAAATATCAATTTATAGAGATACATACCCATCGATACGTCGACATTTTCATCGACATATCCATATTTCTATTAGTTTGACATCGACATGAGAGATGAATCGATATTTTTATCGTAGTACAAGAAAATCGACAAAATATGAAAACAAATCAACAAAATGTCACTAATATATACATAATATTAATATTAATTATTTTTAACTAATTTAGAAATAGGAACACCTTTATTGGTTAATTTAAACATTTTTTTTACGATTTTTTGATATTTCTAACTTTTACAGAAATATTTTATCGATATTTCCATCGACATCGACATTTAAAATCTTGGATACTTATTACCATATTTAATACCAAGATGTTTAATCTCCACCCTTGGTCTAACTAAAATAAAAAAGAATATATACATATACATTTACATATGCACATATATATATATATATTTTATTAAATTAAAACATTAAGTATTTCTAACACAATAATTAATCAAATTTATTCAATACTGCACCTACCATTTGGTTAATAAATCTTTTTTAGTTGAATGGGTTCAATAAATATGTAATTATTGTTATTAACTAATATATGAGTTAAATGTACCTATCTCTTCTGTTTAAGTTTTTTTTGTCGAGTGATAATTTATTCCTTCTTAATATGGTATCAAAACGTGGGAAGTCTTTAATGATTTATATTTGTTGGGAATTGTAAAATTATCCAAATGAGATCAGTTTAAGCTTTTAGATTGAGCGGTGTTTATTAATCTTTAACCATTATGAAGATGAAATATCTAAAATTTTAAGAGACGAATGAGTAGATGTTATGATATTCATACCTTCTGAGGCTGTCATGCTAACCGTACTAGTGTTGGGAGTGAGAACAGGTGGCTGCTCACCCTGATGTTAATAAATCTTTTAAGACATTAACAATTTATTTGGTAACGTTTTCGTTTCTCGTTTTTCAATTCCAGTTTCATAAAGAAATTTAAGCCTCGACAATTATTTATGTTTCTTAATTTTTAGAAATATTCTCAAAATAGTATAGAAGTTTTAGAGATAAAAACACAAGTTTTTTTCCTTAATTTCATCGAACCATGCAAATATTTTTCAACAAACAATTATCCAGAGATATAGTGTCTTAACTACAATTGTCGATATGTGATCAACATTTCATGTATCGATAGATTCAATATCTACGTGAGAGGTAATTCGACCAAAAGCTCCACAATCGTCTCACCGTCAAAATAGAAGGGATTGAGAGGAAGAATAGAATAGGAATACGACGAAAGAGGGAAAAAGGGAGAGATAAAGAAAGATATGTACGAAAGTTGGAAGAAATATTAGCAAAAGAGGAGCTGATCCAACACCTCCACCTCTCGGGGACTGCGCAAAAAGGAAAACGCGGTATTTTCTCTTCTGCTTGTGGCGTTGACGATTTAATTTAACCCACAATTCTCTAAATCCGTGGCAACCCATCGATTCTTCTTCTATAATTCACCGCACCTTCTCCATTCTCCATCTTCTCTCTCTCTCTGTCTCTCATTCATTTCTGCAATTCTTCTACGCGTAGGTGCAAGGTTGAAGGGGGACTCATGACTGGAAAAGAGATTCTCCACAAGATGAAGGTACGTTTCTCAGATGGGTGCGTTTCGTTTCGCTTGATTCTTTGTTGTATTGCCATTTTGAGAAATGGGGTTTGCCTCCTTTTTCGTTTTTCTTTTCGATTCGTTTGGATTTGTTGATTTGAGGTTTGTGGTATCTTCACTCTTGAAAGCTATTTTTTAATCTGATTGTTTTAGTTTGGAATTTGAACGCGTTTTTTTGCAACTGTTTGCGATCCATTTGTGAATTGAGTTTCTGTGCTCTTGGCTTGAGCTTCATTCTGTAGATGATGATTGCAATGTTGTAAAATTTGCACTGTTTGTTCCATTTTAACAGAACTTTTGTGGGTTGGGGTCAATGCCCCTTGCCATAGAAGTTTTGTGATAAAACTGTTTGCAAAAATGTCCATTTAATTGCAAATCTTTCCTCGACCACCCCACCCCCTGACTTTTCCAAACTGGTTGGGCTTTGTTCTATAATTTTTCCTCTGTATTTCTATGAAGTAATTTGAATTCAAATGCACACCTTGATGAAATATGTAGATTTTTTCACCCCATGGCTTCCGTTTTGATCCTTGCAAGAATTCTGGACATCCAACTTTGTTTCTTCTTTGTAATTTATGGGTGGAAGGTTAACCATCTGTAATATAGTTTTGGTTGCTTTTTAAAGGATACTTTCATTGGGTTGAGCGAGCGCTTGTGCCTTGTAGTGATGGGATTTCCTTCTTTCATATTTACTCCTTAAGTATACAATGGCTTATTATTTCTGTAGCATCACAAGGATTGAAATCTTTAGCATTGGTCTGCTTCCTTTCTACAGGAGAATGAAAGCGTTATACCTTTCTTCCTTTCCTTTTTGTTTATGTTTTCGGTTTCTAGACGTACAGAAAGCTAGAGAGATGGTGGGGGAAACTTGTAGTAATTTGCTTATGTTAAACGAATAAATTGTTATTCTTGCAGTTGATAGGAAATGTTTATAATGGAGAGATATGAATTTTCACCCGGCTATTCTACAGTTTTGAAGAATTTATGAAACAGAAAATAATGAAATCTTGACCTGTTAGGTCCTAAATTAAGAAAATATCCTGACATTGATATAAGTTGGATGAACTGATATTTTATTTGGCAACAAGTAGTAAGCATTGTAGTTTTTCCAAAAAGAAAGTTGTAGGAGGAAGTTAATTCTGCAAATTAGTTGCAAGGGAGCAAAATTTTCACACTTTATATATATAGAATCTTTATTTGAAAAATTATGCAGGGAGCTTTATTTTGTTTTCATTAGAAATATTGACCAACATTGCAATGGACGTTGAATATTGTTAAACCACTTTTTGCCTTCACGTGGTCCATAATATGAGACATAGTCTTTAAGACTTGTATAATGGACAGAGTTTGAATTTTTTCGTTTCAGGAAAAAGTAGGGCTGGGTTCCTCGGACCCCGACTCCGGAAAAGGAAAGAGCAAGATGTCGAAGCATGTCACACATGGATTTCACTTGGTGGAAGGGAAATCACATCATGCCATGGAAGATTATGTGGTTGCAGAGTTTAAGCAAGTTGATCATCACGAGCTTGGTTTATTTGCAATCTTTGATGGCCATTTGAGCAATGCTATCCCCGATTATTTACAGTCAAATTTATTTTCTAATATTATAAACGAGGTGCAATTTCCTGTTCCTTCCCCTTTTAGACCGTATTTTCCCTTCTTTTATCCATTTTGAATGTAGCTGACATGGTTTCGTTAATTTATTTCCCTCTCTTTGTTTGTTCAAATAGCCCGATTTTTGGACAGATCCGAAGAATGCAGTAAGGAAAGCATATAGGGAAACTGACGCATACATTTTAGAGAAGGCTGTTGATTTTAGTCATGGGGGTTCAACTGCTGTTACAGCCATATTAATTGACTGTCAAATACTAGTAGTGGGCAACGTGGGGGACTCCCGTGCAGTTATCTGTAGGAACGGCAAGGCCAGTCAATTATCAGTCGATCACGAGCCAAGCGTTGAAAGAAAAAGCATCGAGAATAGAGGCGGTTTTGTAACAAATTTTCCTGGTAAGTTTGAAGTGAAGGATTTTAAGCTGACGCAAATTAAACATTGCTTGATAACGAACTATATTAACAAGAAAGCTGACTAGTATTGATTTGTTTAAACTTTAAATCCCTCCATCCGTTTCAATGATAATAACCATATTCTTAACAAATCCAGGGGACGTTCCTCGTGTTGATGGGCAGTTGGCGGTTGCTAGGGCATTTGGTGACAGGAGCTTAAAGATTCACTTGAGCTCAGAGCCTGATGTGGTAGTGACGAAGATAGACGACGAGACTGAATTCGTTATCTTGGCAAGCGATGGATTGTGGAAGGTTGGTATTGATCTTGTGAAAGTTTTTCTGAAACACAAACACCTACACATAAACATTTGATACTAGTTCTTCTGATATCATTTTTTTTTGTACTGCTAAGAAGTTCAATCTGCAATTTCAGGTGATGTCGAACGAAGAAGCCGCAGAGTCCATCAGGCAAATAAAAGATGCTCGAGCGGCTGCCAAGCACCTGACAGAGGAGGCCCTCAAGAGAAAGAGCAAAGATGATATTTCCTGTATAGTTGTGAGATTTCAGTGATTCCACCATTATGGACTTCTGGTTCTGTCCCAACAGCTGAAGAATGGAAGAACCTAAAAGAACCAGTTCCAAAGCTCTTTTTTCTTTTTTTTTCTCTCTCTTTTTCTGATGTATAGGGAAGCCAAATAAACTTAGTTGTGGATTTTAGCCAAAAACATGAACTTATATTTCCATGTATCAAATGCTTGTCTTCCATTGATGTTAAACCGTCTGAACAATTTTATGATTCACCACAAATCTGTCCACTTTACTCTAAACCTTAATAACAAGATGATGCAAAATATTTTGGTACATAGACAAAGGGACCACAAAGCAAGAAGCAGACCAGTCCACATTATTTGAAGATTAAGACAGAAAAATACAAAGCATCAAACTTGAAGGAAAACATGGCATTCTATGGAGGTCTTTCATTTCTTAGTGACAGAAGAGAGAGAGCAAAGATTCATGGATAATCTCTGTTTCTTTTTTGGTTTGTTTTCCTCATCTGATATGCAGGTGTTTATAGCCAGAACTCCCTGGAGGAGCCATCTGAATTCTGCCTCTTTGATCTTCCACCAGCTGCCTGCAATGGCTTTCCTTCGACTGTGGGGCAGGTCCTTTGCGCCCTGTGCCTTCCTCGGCCGAGCTCTTCCGCCGACGCTCGTTGTGCCCCGCCAGCCTCCTGCGACAGCTCCTTTTAGCTTCATCAAATTCTGATAACTCGTGGAACCTGATCACCACCAACAACAAACATATTACCATAGACGAACAGAAGAGGGGGAAGAATGTTAACAGAAGTGTTGTTGCTTATATTGTTAAAAGAGGATCAAATACCTGCTGCATTGCTGACAGAAACGCTGGCGAATTCCGGCCACCATGACGACCGCCGCCTTGGAGTGAAACTCGCAGACCTTGTGGCGGCGGTGATACCTCTTTGCTTCAGTCAAATCTGTTGCACAGTTGTGTGCTTGGCAACTTGGCGAAGAGACGCCGCCACCGGACCTTCCACGGCCTGGAACTGCTGCAGCTCTTTTCTTTTTCTCAATCTCAGAACAACCCAATGCAGCACAACCATGAGGACCTCCTCCGGCAACCTCTTCCTCCTCCGTCTCGTAATCTACATCATCATCGACCACGCCTTCCCTATACACCTTATCTTTAAAACTCTGCCTGCCTTCGAAGCTCTTCGTCTCCATTGCCAACTCCGGCAGCTCGGTGGCAGTTTCGGGGGTGGGGTGATTCTGGTGCTGGTAGAAATGGTGGGAGCAAAAATATAGGAACTTGGAAGTTACATCAAAACTATGAGACTGCAGGGGAAAAAGGTGGTGAGGACCACAGTTTTTTTTTTCCTTCGTGAGTGCCAGTTTGGATGATGGAACAGTGAATGACAGAATGTCCAAAGAGGGATCTCAGAATAATTTTTAACTTCCTTTTTTTTTTTTGCTGACGAACAGAAATTATTTGCATAATTCTCCTCGTAATTTTGTGGATTAATACTTCTACATCACATCTTACCACTCTCCCTAGCTTCTTTTAGAAATTTTTTTACAACTTCTTCATCTTTTGTTTTATAATCGGGAGTCGGGACTTTGCTCCCCTATACTCTAGGGGCACTCGCAATCGTCCCAAAGTCAGAACTCGAGAGACATCGAGATTTTTTGGTATTAATCTCACAAGGAGACTCAAACTTGAGACCTTTAAACCAGTGTGGTCAAGAGACTCCAAGTCCTACCAATTGGATTGCCCCTTGGAGCTACAACTTCATCTTAAAACTCGAAAATATGAGATTCTACTAAAACCCCTCCTCTTCTTGGTCGATATAGTTTGAGTTTTGCAAATCAGAAATATGTTTAAGCATATGAATCTACGACTCGTAACACGTGTTTACAAAGACATAATCATCACTTTACTTGTTACAGGTACGAGTGAAATTTATAACATGAACTTCTTTGGTACCCTGAATTAAATCTGCATAATTCAGGAGGGCAGGTGGGCAGTACAGCCCCTGTTTCATGTAGTTTAATGAGAGTACTATTACAAAAAGAAGACCAAAAAAAAGCCACCTAGCTCGTCTCTGTACCGTCAAAACGTTCATTTTGGTCTTTAAACTATCTAACTTCCGTCTATTTTAGTCGTAGTTTCAAAATGCCTGTTTTGGTCGGTATAGTTGTAAAAAATAATGATACTGGGAAGAGTATTTGGAAGTGAAGTTGAAGATGTGAAAAAACTGAGCAGAAGAAAAGAAAGGCTGTAAAGTTTTGTTCATAATGCAGGAAGTGGAAGGAGCCGTGAGAGAGACATATCATATTTTCAAGGACAGTCCAACAGCAACATTTTTTTTTCCTTTTTGGTTTGAAATTTTAATTCAATGTTCAAAAAAATAAAAATAAATAAAAAAATAAAAAAATTCTTCTTTTGTTTTTAACTTACTCTGCATTTTCTGAGCATCCTAGCTAGAATGAAATGGCTTTCCATTCTTTAGGGTTTGCTTTTATCTTCTTCTACTTTGTCAAAAATGAGATTCTTTCTTTTTATATTTTATTGTTTTTACTTGTTGAATTATAAACCTCAGTTTATATCTTATTTAGTTTTATACGATCTTATTTTTATTTTGGTCCTTATATTCAAATCTATTTGAAAACCCAACACTTGTTTGGCTATATTATACTTTCAAATATTTATACCTGTAAACATTTATTGATCGGATAAATGAACGAAAGAAAAGCCTAAGTCAAGTTTTTATTTTTTAAAAAATTAATGGGAATGACTAACAACATGATTTTTTATGCAAGATTTATAGACATTAAAACAAAATGTTTAATATTTAGGGACCAAAATACTTTGATGTTATCCTATTTAAATATCTTTTATTTTCTCTAGGACTCCAACTATTTTTCTCTCACAAATTGAGAAGGAAAAAAACACCATCAACATTCGTTTCATCAGCTTACCACAATAACTGAAATATTCTCAAAATTGTATAAAAAAAAGTTTCTTATTTTCTTGTTTTATCATTGTTGAATTAATGGGTGTTGGAGGTCAAGTAATTCTATTTTTTTTATTTAACAGGAGAAAACATAAACAAGAAACAGAAACGTTACCAAATAGATCCTTGAGTGTTTTAACAGTCTTCGATTAGACTATGGACGAGAGAGTTACAGTAGTGTATTATTGACGTAATTGAAACGTATAAGATGAGAAACATGAGAAGAATTGATGGAAGAGAAAGGAAAGAGGGGTTTTATATTGTACCACATTATTATCATCAAATTGCTGATTTGACAGAGCAGCTCATGAATTCACATGCCTATGCTTGGGCTTGGTTTTGGTTTCTCTTTCTTACTACAAACTCCTCAACAAAACTTCAAGAAAACGTACGTTGATATTATGAATGGATAGTTGATATACCGTAGAATTTAAAATGACGTGATCACAATTAACTAACGTCGATGTTTCTTTTTCCGTTCTCTTATCTTTTCCGATTTATTTTTGCCCTAAAAGTCTACTTCCTCTATTGTAAACTCATTTTTGCCATAATCTTCCTTTTAAAAACTATAGCTTCTTTGACATTTTCTCTTTACTTAATCCAAACAAACTTCCGCGTTAATTGTCACGTTTATCATTCTAAATTTTGCTACGTTAACTTTTCGTTTTAAATATTTACGGATATTTGCTTAAATAATATTTTTAAAATGTTAATGAAATGTCAAACGTCGTATTGAAACTTTTGAAAGGACGATATAACCTTCAGATATATTTTTATATAGGTACGCCTTAACCATTTATGCTCGAGTTGGCAACAAAATTGTAGCTCAAGCGATCATATTAATGTCTTCTAATTCCATCACCCCTTTTTCTACCGTGTGTGATTATATTGCCCGTGAATGCTAAAATAGGTTGATGACAAGTTTAATCACATGTCAGAAGAGTTTCTTATTTTCTAAAAGAAGAAAAGTCGACATTCTACTTATGACAGGTTATCCTGATTTCCTCTTCAAACTTTTTACCAACTTACCAGCGATATCATCAACCAGCCGGTTTCACCATGCACTTACGAGAAGGATATACTTGAAAAATGTTAAGACACGAGGGACTAAATTGAAACGTTTAAAACGTACCAATATGGGGAGGGGAAGGGTTAGAAAATAAAAGGTAGAGTTGAGAATTGGAAGTGGGATTCTGCATGGTGAAGATGACATCAAAGTTAATAAGTTTTGAGCACTGCGTTCGCCGCTTCTCCATCCCCATCGCTCTCTCGCCAACCTTATGAATCCGAATAAATTAAAGTTTCCATTTTTTTCTTCTTCTTCTTCTTTTTGTGTTTGTCTGTATTTGCATACCAAGTTTTGCCCATTTGTCAACTCTGTCCCTCTTTGTTTGTAAGTAACAGAGAGAATCCCTTTGAAAGTTGTAGCAATTGACAACAACTTTTTCTCCCTCTTTTACCTCTTTTAGTGTATACCTTCTTCTCTAAGAAACACTCGTACTACACCCTCGGGTTGCCGAGGCAATCATCAAATTGCTTCGGTTCAAGTTTAAGAAGAAATCTAGAATGAATTCTTCTTTAAATTAAATAGGAATAGCAAATGTTCCGGTTGTGTTGGGTATATTATAAATGATTAAATTTACTCTGACTTATTAACTTAAATTTTTGGATTTATTGATGATTTAATCATGTTTAACATTGTATCAAAACAATCTTGTTTTATGTTTGAACAGAATGAGAGAAATAATAGAGAGATTTAGTTACATTTTGTAATTGATTTTGAAAATAATGGAAAACAAAACGTAAGGATTAATCAGACTTTTCTCAAGAAAGAAAAAAAAAAATTACCTAAGTGAGTTAAATTTTATTTATCTTTTTTTCCCCCAACGAATATAATATGACAATTGTGGAAGAAGATTTGAAAATTGTAGGAAAGAGAGATTTCAAATGTTTTAATAATTAGTTATATTTATAGTATTAAATATTCATCGACATGTCAACATTTTCATGTATCTATGGATTCGATAAATCGACGTTTTCTATTCCATCATGTTAAAAAAAAAAAAGGACAAAATATGAAAAATATCAACAAAACTCACTGATATATGCATAATATTAATATTAATCAATTTTTACTTATTTAGAAATAGAAAAATATTTATTTGTTAATTTAAATGTTTGTTACGAATTTTTAACTTCTTTAACTTGTATAGAAATATCTATACATTTTATCAATATTTACCTGGAATTGAGATCTCGATATTTTCCTTGACATGAACATTTAAAACCTTAGTTATATTCAAGTTTAATTTCTATAAAAAAATCATTTTATTCCACCAATTTTGTACTAAATATTGCAACAACAATTTAATAGAAATATGAGGTTAGGTCTATCAATATTCATGGGTTTCATCTCAAAATCAATATATCCGATCGTGACTCTTTTGACTCATCGATTTTGGCGGATGCTTGTTTGAGTTTTTGGACTCTGGTACCACATTAATATTCATGAGGTTTTATCTGAAAACCAATCGACAATGAGAGGAGTAGACCATATATATTTATTATAAACCATTGTAAGTTCCTTTAATATGAGATCCTTAACAACAAGGTCTTAAAAAAAAGGGGGATTAATTAGTTTGATTCAATCGTATTTATTGTTTAATACGCATCATTTCTATTTTGTGGCTTCAAATATCTCAAACCTTTTGCTTTAGTTTGACCTAGAACAATGAATATTAAATTTTTAAGCTTTCTATTGCTCATGAAAATTGAAACTATAGGAAGCATTAGTGTCTTTTTTTTTTTTTTGGGTAAAAAGAAATTTTAATGAATGAAGTTTCTGAATTCTGATAAGCACCCAGATCAAAACAAACAGTATATAACACAACTTTCCTATCAACATGAGACCCATCCTGGGGAAGGGAAGAAAATAAAAGAAAAGAAAAGAAACAGCATTTCTTTTTGTCTTAAACGGAAATATTAAATAAATCTATAATAAAATAGCTTTAAAATACCGTTTGGGTTACTATAACTTTGGTTTTGGTTCATTTTGGCCACTTTACTTTCAACTTTTATTTATTTTAGTTCATATATTTTGAAACGTTGGTTTTGGTCATTATACTTCCAAAAAGTGTCAATTTTGATCCATTTATTTTTATTTTATCTCATTTTTTTCGATCATACTTTTAACATAACACAATGTAGCTCTTAAAATTTTGTAGATATTGATTCCTATTTAAATGTATAGAGATCAAAATGAACGTTTTTTTGAAAGAACGTTTTAAAAGTACATAGAGTGGAGATCAAAATAGTAGTTGAAGCAATAAATTAATAGCACATGGAATAAAGAAAAAGAATTGCTTAAGTTAAACAAATTGATATTAGGAATAGAAACTCAGAATATATCCTATTTTTATACAAACACCTGTACAGATTTCAGTAGGAAGATAAGAAAAAGACAATGGAGAATCATGCACACAATCATTTACAATTGTGTCATACTTGGAGAATATTTAAAGAAAATTTCCCTCACTTTTATGAACATTTAAAAGGAATTTCTTCCTTTCTATTTTCTTTCTGAATATGCCCTAAATAACCCTTGCAAGTGTTTTGACGTTGTTGTCCACACACAAAAATGAAAAAAAAAAACTTTATATATAGATTAAAAACATGACACACTTGATTTTTGGTTGAATATACATGTGTCTTGACTAGTTGAGTTCAATTCAGATTGTACGCTTTATTATAATTTAATTTTTAAATTGAAGAGGTATTAGCAAGCTTTGATTTCTTTCCAAACTTTTTACCTAGTAGATTCAAAACATTCAAAACTAATAGCGAGGTTTATGAGTTAGGTTGAGTCGAGTATTTGTTTGAATGGTAAATTTGTTTATCTCAAACCAACCTTTTACTATCAAAACCCAAATTAAATCATAAACATAAAATATATAGGTTAAGTTGGTACTAACGAATATGGTATTGATGTAGATTAGACAGGCACGTGTAAACCAAATTTTCTCGATTGCTTGAATTTTTAGATCATAATTCAAACAAGATTCACCCTGATATTAAACCACCCATCAACCTCAAAAGATTAAGTTGACAGAATTGGTGTAAATTTAATCATTTATAGATTCTTTTAACACCCTAACGTAACGAATCAGGCAAGTGATTTGAGAATGCCTATAATTTTGAGAACAAATTAAAGATGATAGATGATGCCTTTGAGGTTGATGGTTAAAAGACAAGAAGAATTTTCACAGCAACCTAATAAGTAAGCTTTTTATGTGTCATGAAATTCCCAAAAGCACTTCCAAAAAAAGCAGAGATTATTGATCAAATTAATTCCAACTTCAAAAGACTGATCAGTATCAGATTCCACCAACTGTGGAAGCTAGCTGTGTTGCTGACCTCCTCTCCCAATCAATTTCTCTCTCACTTTTATTCCCTTCCAAATAAATAAATAACTAATCCCAATTTCCCAAAGTTTATAATTTCAATGAAATCTTTTTTTAGTGTATTTCGCACGAGGGTTCTTTCTTAGTTTCGTCCCATCATTAATAACTTGATTATTGGTTATTAGGGATCTCCCGAAAACGTTCAGGTCAAAATATGGCTTTCAAATTAAGTTCTGAACTAGTGGATGCTGCCAAAGGGAGTGGCGATGCTATACGTAAAAAGGAAGAGACTCATAAAATGGCAGAGCGCCATATGAACAGAACGAGACCCCTTAGAAAGACGAACGAATGGTTTTATGTGAAGAAGAGGTGAAAAAAATTCTGACATCACTGCAGCCACTTGATCTATTAAACACTTAAAACCGACGTGTCCAATCAGTTCAAGTGCATATGTACGTTCAAATTAAATCCCAACCCCAAATTAAAATCTCAAATTTCAAGCAAGACGCATCAAATATCAAATTATTCTAAAAATTCAAGTAGGTTGATTTCCAACAAGTTCAAATTAAATAAGTCAATACCGCAAATGTTAAATTGATGGAGTTGTCTTTAAAATATTGATTGATTTCAAGGGATTAGTTCAAGTACATGTGTATGTTCAAACACCAAATTAAAAATTTAAGGATACAAATTGAAGAACAAAAGCTTATAATTAATTTATTAATTAGAAGTTCTATTATAATTATTTCTATAACATTATAACCGACCTTGCAAAAGTTTAAATAAGAAAAGAAAAAGTTGTTTAATTAATATGCTTGGAATAATGTAGAAGTTTTTACTCTAATATATGTTAGGGTTTTAGGAAAATAGAGATGTCTCATAACCACTTGAGTTATGTTCGGTTTGGCCGGTCATTATAGTCTTAAATGTTATAATTTAGTTAGATAGGGTCGTTTAGTCTAATTTTATAACCAAGGTGTCAAACTTATATTTTTTATTTGGCTGATCTAAGCTCAATAAAAAAAATTAAAAAAAAAAGACAAAAAAATGGGTGAGTTTTGGGGCACTATAAAATGGTATTGGTGCTATCTGTGAAATTCACCGACACATGGGTATTAAATTGTAACTAAATCCAAAGGACCAAATTAGTAAAAAATATTTAATAAAGATTATTAAGTATTTTTTTTTTTCCCGATGATGTAATTATAAAAGACAAGGCTGAATCACTGGGCTAATAGCCCATTATCGATTGGGCCTCCTATCGGGAGCCCACGATGTCAAAAGAGAGAAATTTCGTTCCTCTTGAAAAGTGAAAAAACTTGATTTTTAAGTAAATTTTATATTACTTTATCTCGTGACTCTTAGACTCGTTAATATAATTAACGAGTTGAAACATATATTTTGACGTACGGTTAATAAAATTGATTAGTAAATTAATGAAAAGTCATACTTGGTTGTCACATATTTGATTATATTACATGTTATATTCACATTTTATCAACTTTTATAGATTCATGCAATCATGTGACAAAATCAATAATCAAGTTGGATCATTACTGGAAAAAAAAATTTCATTAAAAATTTTAAAAGATAAAATAACAAAAATAAAAATTTCATATTTAACCAACCACGATTAAGATAGTCGTTCCAGAGGTCGCGTAACAGCTTTCGACTTTGCCAGCACAACAAAGATTTTTTATATTTACAAAAACCATATGGTATTGTATATTTTGTATTTAGATGTGCATGCTTTTGTTTTTTTTGTTTTTTTTTCTTTAACTCTATCTAAATGATCTCGAGTTAATAGGTGATTGTCGTTGCTTATATACCTTTGAGACTTGTACTATATTTAATAGATATGAGAATGGACTAACACTTTTCTTTTCTTCTCTTTACTCTCTACCATGATGTCCATTGACCCACACTAGCAATGCTTCTCTTGCTTATCAAGCATCTACTGGTTATATTTTCAAGGAAAAAAAGGGAGAAGTAGGAAACAAGAAAATTATGGGAACGTTATGGTTCAAGAAAATATTATATAAATAATAATTAAAAGAATTATTATAAATACGAAAAGAAACTATAATAATATTGGTATCATTGTTAGAATGATTGTGTCAATTTGAGCCTAACTCAATGGATTAAGGCACCTATGTCCGATTAGAACGCCTTGATTTCGAACCCCCACCTCCACTCCACACGTTGAAAAAATTGTTAAAATTATTGTCAATAAAATATTTAAGTTAATTAGTTTTTGTTTGTTTGGTTGCTTAGGATGTAAACATTTCAAGTTGCTGTATTTGGTGTATTTGGCCTAGCTGTTGAATTTTAGTTCGTAACAATTTTTTTTTTGCCTTCAAAATTCAAATTGAGTTAAAAATTAGTCCACAAATTTTAGTTTGGAGCAATTCTTATGATTATTATTTATTTTTATTTTTTTGAAAAAAGTAGTATGCATGTAGGAATTTAGTTCTTATAGTTTAAATCTATAATGATTTTGTCCCTACCATGAAAAATCTATCAAATTTAAGGGTCAATTTTATTATACAATGAATTTAGTTTGTCTAATCTATAAACACATTTGGTCTTTTATCAGTTGATCAATTAATCTACATATATAAAAAAACTCAATTAAATTTAAAAAACATTGTTTATGATAAAGACTAAATTATTGCAAATGTTAAACCAGAAAAATTAAAATATTACCTACCAAATTGAAAGTACAAAGATTAAAAGTATACGTAACAAAAATACGAAAAAAAAATAATTATCACGTAACATTAAAATTGATTTTTTTAATACAGTTGTTTCAATATATTTTAGAAAATGGAGTTACCCACTCAAACTTTTTTTTTTTCTTTATAAAAAAAACAATTAATTCTCCTTCTAAATGCATGTAAATAAAGTATTTTTTGGACATTCAAAAGTGCTTTCCGTCACATAGCCCAATATTATAATAAATAAATAAATTAATTAATTAATTAAATATCGTGAGAAATCATATCAAACACCCTTTATATTAATTTGAATAGAAAAAGAACAAGTTGGGGTGATGGGCAATCACATGGGCAGCTTCAACTTTGTCAAAAAGTGGTACAAAATAAGATGCCAATTTGTCAAACATGAATAATACTTTGGGTTGCTAATTACTTAATGTTGGTGCATTTCATTTTATACAAATTTTATTTAAAAATAATATTTTCTTCCCCTTGGTTGATTTTTTTTAGTACAACATGTGAGGTAGGGGATCGGACTCACAACCAGATGCAAATTACCTTGAGTTAGGTTTGTTTTGGCCCCTGTTTGGAATTGATTAATTTATACTTGTATTTATAGTTGATTTACTCCATTGTAATTGAAACCCTTTTCTTGAGTGGTGGGTTTGGTCGTTTCAGTTTTTAAAGACTGTCGGTAACATTGTTGTTTTTTTTGTTTTTTGTTTCCTTTTTTAATAATTAAAAACAAAACTGTTTTTGGTAATATTTCTTGTTCATTCATATTTGATTGAAAAAAGAAATATAAACATGTTTGGTAATTATTTAGTGTTTCTATCCTTCTCTAAATTTTAAATTAAAAAAATAAATTATTTATATAAAAATTAATTTTTTAATATTTGTTATATATTTTATTAAATGAGGTGAAGTTAGTTCACTGACTCCTCAATAATTTTAACATAAAGTTTTTATTGGTAATCACATTAAAAAATAGAAGTGGGATTTTGATCAAAAGATCATTGTAGAGGTAATCACGACAACAAACATTATCTAAACTTAATTATTAAAAGAAACATCAAAATGCAAGTGAAAAACTTAAAAAGTAAATAGTTTTTTCCTGTTAATTTAAGCATATATTTTGATCAAAATGTTGTATATTAAAACTTCCATTTCTATGGTGTTGTACCAATGAAAATAGATATTTTTTTCGACAAAGATACAAAGAGAGTGAAGAAAGTTGAAATCAAAGTTATTATTGATGATTTTTCGTTCAAAGAAAACAAACTTTAATAATTCACTACATAAATAAAAAGAAGAATATTCTACTAACTTTACCATAAAAAATACATTGAGTTAGAAACAAAACCCAAATAACTATATTTCAAGAATGTTCAAAATTAATATACAAAACTCAGTAGGTTAACGATAGTAAATTAAAATGGTAATAAAATTGCAAACTATATGATATATCGACTCACATTTTATTTTTGAAGTGTTTAAAGACGGTAAAAAGAGAGGAAGAAGAACGATCATCAACAACCATCTTAAAAATTTTCAACAAACTATCTTCTAACCATATGCGGTTCAAACGTTGATGAAGTGTCGGATGAGTCATCTGATGAACCGCATCATATTTGACCACTTAAATTACGCTTGGAGAAAAAAAAAATCACATTGATTGCCAGCTTAGAAAATTTTTATGGGGAGACAAAGTAATGAAAAGGGTACCCAACTTTTCTTCACAAATAATATTATATTGTCCCACACCTTGGTTGGCATTATTTAATAGGCATCTCAAATCCCCTTCTTTGAAAAGGATTGAATTGGAATCCAATAATGGCTTTATCAAAAAGGTTTGATTATAGTTCAATCCCTATAGTATTTCACCTTTAACATTTTAGTCCCATAATTTGATAGAATTGCAAATTTTTGTCATATTTAATTAATATTTTTTAAAACTTTTAATAATGTATCGTAATAGGTCTTTGAACTTCCCAACTTTCTCAAAACAAATTTATAGTACAACAAATATGGGAGTGTCGATTTAAACTTCCGACCCAAAAAAACAAGTCATATGCATTTACCATTGAATTATGCTCATATTAACACATAACACGTGTAATTTAACCTAAAAAATAATTTGACACCACCCAAGATCAAAATTTCATACTTACATTTCCAATTTCCACGTGATGCTTTGTTTATAAGACTAATTTGATACATTCACAGACATATACAGGGACTAAAGTGAACAAATAAAAGTACAAGGCCTTGGTATGAAACCTTTCGAGTGAAACCAAAATCGAAACCATGCGGGCCTTATGTCCAAAGTGTGGACCATATTATACCATTGAGAGAATACACATATAGGATATGTTGTCCCTAACCTCTTGTATTAGAGTCATGCCCCTAACTTATATAGTCATGTTGATAGAATCTTCAGTCTGTATCGAATAGGTAATGTGTGCTCCAAAAAAGATGATCAATCAAGTCTAGATAAGAGTTGTACGGATGAATGACTTCTTAATGGGAAGATTCTCAAGAATGCAATCAAAGTCTCACATTAATAAGAGAAAGAGAAGATTCATGATATATAATGTTTTTTTTTTTTTTGTTAAAATCAAAAGTAAAAATACAAAGACTTATACTTAAAGTGAACAATATTATACCATTGTAAAAGTACGAAGGACCAGTATGAGAAATATTCGACATTGCACCCCTCTAGATGATAAGGGAAAGAGAAGATAAAAAAGAAAGAAGAGAGAGAGAAAAGGCTGCCCAAACTCTCTCTCTCTCTCATCTTTTATTACTTTACATTACATATGAGCTTGGGGCTCAAATTGGCAAGAGAGAAAGAGAGAGATTGAGAGATCTAGCTAGGAAAGATTTCAATTATGAAGTTCTTGTTCCAATGCCCTTGTTGTTCTTGTTTCTGCTTCATGAAGCCCAAAAATGGCAAACCAAAGGCTCAAGAAAAACCCAAGGAAGCTCCACCACCACCAACCAAGGAAGAGAAGAAAGAATAGACTAAATTCCATCTTCTACCCCTACCATAATGCCATTCTGCTATTATTTTCTTTCTCACTTTCCCAAGAAACAAACAGTATGTAATCTTCTCTTCTCTACTCCAAATTTTAGAATGTTCTCTGCAAAAACTGCAGCTCTAGCCTTTAACATTTTTATTTTCTGCACATCTGCTTGATCATATGTTCTCTATTGGCATGGATTTAGTTCTCTCAAAAGATTAGAATAAAGTAGTTTTGATATTTAATTAAGCCAATGTTTCTGTCACGTTTCTTATCCTAAATATATATTGAACGACATTTTAATTGCAGATAAGTGCTTTAACTCTCTGCTAAGATTGGGGTATGATCTAGATTTCGTTTCATATTACTTTCGATGATAGATATTCGCAAATGGGTCTATTTTCAGTTTTGATTTTATCAATAATTAATATCCTTGATCAGTTTATTTTTTTATTTTTTGGAGATCTGTATTAGGGATATGAGTTATGAATGTGCTTATTTATCACTGTGGGAGCTAAGTTTTTGCAGCTATGTCAATTCTTTTTTCTACTATTACATGTTTATAGTTTTTGGAAGAATTTTTTTAAATATGTTTGGTATTTTCTTAAATTCCATTTCTCGAAGAAATGTACTTTTCTTTTCCATTGAAAATTTTCAACTACAGAAAATATTAAGTGTTTTTTTTTTGTCTTTAAATTTATCTCTTTTTGTCTTTAAATTTTGTTTCACTAATTTTCTTTTTCTAAATATGTTTCTTTATCTCTCAAAAATTTCTCTTTAGAACTCTATTTCCATCTATCTAAACTTGTATTTTCGTATCTTTATATTAGGGATGACAAAAATTGACACAGGGTCGAGTCTCTGCTCAAAAACAGTAAATACATGTTCCAATCCCATCCTGATTCCATTTTTTTAATAATTAATATATATTTTATTAACATATTTACTCCATTATGAATAAAATATTAAATATTTTTTGAAGTAATTATTATAATAGTAAATAATAATTTCACAATTAATTAAGATATATTTATTAAACTTTTTTAATTCTAAAAATAATTAAAATTAATTACAAAACTGATAATTTTTCCCGCGAATATCCCCATCTTAAAAAAAGATTTTTTAACCTGGTTTTCGATTTCAATCGAAGAACGAGGTGGGGGTGCTGAACTATGATCTAATTGCTCCTGAACTCGTCCGTGAGCCTGAGGCCCCCCTTGTGATAGATGAGAAAAAAGAAAGAAGGTTTCCATTTCAGTCAACCAACTATCTTTTTGAAGCAAATAGTTCACAGTGCTCATTCTATAGATACTGGAAAAGTCAAAGAGAATGAAATTTCAGATTAGTCAATTGAAATTGAAGAATCACATCCCGACCCAGCCACAAATCCCGAACTTTTTGGCTGAAGTCGACCTGCCACAGGCACAGTTGATGGATTCCGTAACTAAAAATGGTTACCAAACCTGTTTTAATCCAAAATCTTTTGGATGAAGATTTGAACTCGCAACCTCTTAATTGGATATATGTACCAATCACCACTAAGCTAAATTCATGTTGGTCGTTAAAATATAGTTAATGAAAGATGTAAGAAGAAACTCTAAATTGATTCACGTTTCTTTTTTCTTTCTTTCTTCTTTAGGGAAATCGCAATATTAACATCTTTTATGTGTGTATGTTTTTGTCAATTCGAATATAACTAAGTGAATAAGACACCAATAACTTTCTTTAAGATAGAAGGTTGAATCCCCAATATATATACATACATACGTATACATACATAAAATAGACATCCACTATTGTTTTGAGATATTATATAATAACTCGAATATGCAATTCTAAAACCACTCAAATCAAACATAATTCAGTAATAATTGACATATATATCCAAGCAAGAGGTTGTAAATTCGATCCCCGATATTTTCACTCATTGAGAATAATCAAATTGATTTTAAAAACATGTATACATTGTTCATAATGCATATGCTAGTTATAGTAAAAGTTTGACGCAATAACAATAGGTCTGAGTGTGACACTCAAGATCCAAGTTCGAACCCTTTTATGTCAGAAAAAAAAAGACTTATACTAAGCGAAATGATGGTCGATATAAAAGAATATTTTGTATACATTATTTAGTTTACAATCTTACAATTGTGTTGTCAACTTGAATATAGTTCAACGAGTTAAAATTGTACTAAAAAAGGAGTTAAAATAGTTATCTCCAACCAAAAGGTCATGAATTTGTGCATGTGAAAAAATATCTCTGAGTCATGAAACTCATCAAAAAATGAATTGCATAATATTTTTTTTTGTTGAAGAAATATAATGAATTGCATAATTGAATGAATGACCAATAGTTGATAACCACATTTATTAAGAGGAACATAGTTAGTTGAGATATTGTTTTATCACATCTTTTAAGAGAAATATGTTTAATAATATCGACAATGACACGTATACCTTGCTTTTAAAAAACATGAAATCTTGTCTTCTTTTCTTTTTTTTTTTTTTGGAAAAAAGTCATAACCTCGGTGAGGTTAAGATTAAACAAATTATGAAGATCCGATTAAAATTAAATTCAAATGATAAGAGATTAAATTGAAAATTTCAAAATCATGAAACTCCAAACTAAATTGAGACCATAATTTAACCAACATAGTTTATAAAAGACACCTATTAAAAAAAAAAAGCTCCATTTGTTCATAATTAAAAAAGAAAAAGGTGTCAGAAACTTTTTGAATGCATGCAGGCTGCAGCCAACAAAATGAGCCGTAACGTGATCAACATTTCTTGCTAAAATGATTTCGTCCATTTTCCTGAATTATTATCATGTCTCTTTTTTTTTTCACATGATCCCAAATTCGATCATATTCATCCCAAATTATTTGGGGCTGCAAAATTTTGGGAAAATGACTCATATAACCCTCCCAGGTTTCTATTTTGCTCAAATAACCTGCCCTCTAAAATTGTTTTCAATCACCTACTTTATTATTTGAATTAATTTAAAAAAGAATAAAATTACATTTGTACCCCTGAAGTCAAAAAAACCAACCGTTGGCCTTTCCCTCTCTTTCTTTTCCCGTTCGTTTTCCTTCGTCTTCTTCTTCTTATCCTTTTCGTTTCCCTCCGTTTCCTTCAACACAGAAAGCTTCGATTAGACGTTCCATTTCGTTTTGAAAGTAGCGTGGACATTGAAGGTTCGATTTCATTTTGTTTATTTCTTGTTTTCCTTTTCGATTTCGTTTTTTTCCATCGATTTCATCTTAAATTTTTAGGGGTTTTAGTTTCCGGCGAGTATTTGTACCGATTTCTGGTTGTTTGAGGTGTATGGGAGGTTGAAGATGACTGTCGTTGTGGGTTTTTCGAATGGGAGGTATTCTCGGGGTTATTTCGTAGGAAGTGGGTTAGGACTTCGATTGTTCAGAATCTGGAGAATTCTCGGTGGGTTTCGTGCGAAATAGTTTAGGATTGCCAACGTTTTGGAGTTTGTTCTTAGGAATTTGATGATTTCTCGGTGGTTTTCGGGCAAATTAGGTTACGGATTTGGGAAATTATGAATTCTCGGGTCTTTCGGGCGTGGTGGATATGCAGTTGGAGTATTATTTATCGGTTGTATAAATTCTCGGGGCATTTCGGCCATGGTGTGTTGGAAATCCTCTTTTATTTATTCGCCCGAAATGCCCCGAGAATTTTTACAGACGATAAATAACACTCTAAATTCCCGGGGCATTTCAGGCGAAATAAATTGAAATTGTGGGAGATGTAGGATCTGGAAAAATTCTCGGGGCCCGTTCTCGCCCGTGAAAGTCCACGAGAATTTTTACAGGATTAATGATTCCCGAGCGAAAGGTTCGAGTTCATTAATATGGCCAAAATTCTCGTGCACGACTTCGCCCGAAAATTACCCCGAGAAAGTTGACAGAAATAGTTTTTTTTTTTTTCGGGTTCGTTTAAGGATTGGTTGGTTATTAGCATATATTTATATGTATGGTTTGTCATTTTCTCTGATCATAGGATCCTTTATTTACTCATCTACATGTTAATTCAAAATGAAAATGGTAGCTAAAATCCCTTCCTCATCCTATGACTTCGAGCTTGCCGGTGGTCATGTTTCATTACCTCACGAGTGCAACTGTGAACCTCATAGAATGTAGAGATAAGAAAAGTATCTGAACCTTTAATTTTCCTTGAACGTAGGCTCCATTTGCACTCATCCTCGGTGCATCCGACAGTGTACAAACTTTTTGTCGACTTCTTCACGCGATATTCAAAATTCATCTTCATTGTGTACACCGAGAGTTTGAACTGCAAATCTTCTTTCGATCGAAAAGTATTCCCTACCGCAATGTCCTCCGTTGACGAACAAACTTCATCACCTGTCCTAACAATTTCCCTTGAGCAAGAAGCTTGACCGGTTGCGCACGATGCATTCGTACTGACCACGTGCACTTCGGTCGAGGGGTCCGATGATGGACCGGCTACATCCACTGGGTCTACTTCCTCCTCGTTGTCAAAATCAACATCATCCTCGAATTCAGTATCGTGGTTGTCATCATCCTCGGCCTCATACTCGTACTCCATGTCGTTCTCATCGTTATCGTCCCATTGACCGCAATAGTTTGTTTCATCGTCACCCAAGTTACATGAGATTACATTGTCCGTCAGCGGCGTCATTGATGGGACAAAACATGATGGGCCTGGGAGCGTGGAATCAAAATGAAACGATGAAGCATAATACGGAACGGTCTGCCCTAACTGGTGGGAAAATGATTGGAATGCTTCTGTTTCTGGAATGTTACGATTCATTGAACTGCTTCCATTGTCATATATTTCCTTCGGTACGATAGATACATACAATGGGACTTCGGAGGGATATGGAGGGCCTCTTAAAAAAAAATCTAAGGCTATGGTCATCAAATATGTAATACTTCGGAACCTGGTACTGCAGATTGAACTTATATACACAGTGTATCAAGATTTTGAACCGATCCGGATCTATTCGGATAAGGCTGAACATAGCACTAAGGAGCTCCTCATAAGTTATAGAATCGTCCACATCCAAACCTCTCATAATTCCACCTTCATATAGAAATTGTGACTCATTCCAACTACCATCATAGCTAACAAATAGGCGAGGCATCCTGCATGTGGAAAGAGAAGAATTCAAAATTCGAAATTCGAAATTTTCGACATTCTCGGACGGAAGTTATTGTCGTTCGGGCGAGAATTTACGCCAGAAATACAATATGATTATCGCCCGAGAAACTCATATTATATTGTCATTTTCGACCGTGAATAACCCTAACTTCGCCCGAGAATCATGGAAAAATACAGAGTACATGCCCCAAACATGTCGTTCTCTAAGGAAGAATAAAAACCACAAAGATGCACTCAAACGTTTCCAAATAAACAAAAAACAAAAGGGTAAACATATAAATGTGCGACTTCAGAGACGAAAAACACAAAAAAAGACCATTCTTTGTAAATGACATTTCACCTACCTCGTTTGTGTAGAAATCTTACTCAGCTACAAACAAACTGTGTGGTCAGATGGAAGAGTTACTTTCAATGTACAATATTCTTTTTGTTATCTGCAAAGCTGAGTACGAAGTGCACAGATGAAGAAGACTGGTTTGCTGAAGTGCACAGATGAGAAGTGGTTGTTTGATTAATTGGAAAACCTTAAATTCTCGGGCGAAATAATACCAGTTAACGTCCGGGAATTCATTGTAAGTCAACCTAACTTCTCGCCAATTCTCGCCCATAAACAACCCAAAATTAGCATTTTGGCCAATTCTCGGGCGGGAAAAATGCGATTCTGCCCGAGAATAAGTTATCATTACCACGCTTACGGTCGGGAAAATCACGTTTAAGCCCGAGAATTGAGGTTATAATTGAGGGGTAGTTGGGTACATTTACTCCCACTGACAATTCTGAAAAAGCAGATTTGGGTCATTCAAAACAATTTTTGAGGGGTGGGTTTTGAGCGCATTGGAAACTTAGGAAGGTCGTATGAGTCATTTTCCCCAAAATTTTCCACTTTGAAATTCTGGGGGATTTGAACCATTGAAGAAGAAGAAAGAATTGGGAAGATGCCGGAAAACTCTAACCCAGACGCCACCGTCCGCGACCCTCTGCTACGAGCTAGTAATGGCGGCGGCGGCGGAGGAGATGGCGGAGCCAACGGACAGGTTTGGTGGGAGAAGGTGTTCGACAAGGAGGAGGTGAAGAAACAGTTCTCGATTTCATTGCCGATGATTCTCACAAATGTCTTCTACTACCTTATCCCTTTGATTTCCGTCATGTTCGCCGGCCATCTCGGCGACCTCGAGCTCGCCGGAGCCACTCTCGCCAATTCCTGGGCCACCGTGACCGGGTTCGCTTTCATGGTTGGTCTCTTTTTTTTTTTCTCTGAATCGTTCGAGATTTCTTCCGATTTTCCGTTTCTTAATTTCATTTTCCACCGCCATTTCGTAAAACCCTAGACGGGGCTGAGCGGCGCGCTCGAGACACTCTGCGGCCAAGGGTTTGGGGCGAAATCGTACAGAACACTGGGGATTTATCTGCAAGCCTCCTGCATAATCTCCTTCCTCTTCTCGATCTTCATTTCCCTTCTGTGGTTTTTCACAGAGCCCGTGTTGCTATTGCTGCAGCAGGATCCCGATGTATCGAAAACCGCCGCCCGGTATGTGAAATTTCTGATCCCTGGGCTGTTCGCTTATGGGTTTCTGCAGAATGGTCTGAGGTTTCTTCAGGCACAGTCGGCTGTCATGTTGCTGGCTGTGCTCTCTGCAATCCCACTGGTCCTTCACCTTGGTGTTGCTTATGCTCTGGTGAACTGGACAAGTTTGGGGCTGGAGGGAGCTTCTTTGGCTGCTTCCATTTCATTGTGGGTGGCACTCTTGGCTGTGGCCATTCATGTGTTTAAGTCTGAGAAGTATGAGCTCACATGGGGAGGATTCTCTGTTGAAGCTTTTAGTTACATATTTATCAACCTGAAACTTGCTTTGCCCTCTGCTGCAATGGTTTGGTAAGTGCTGGCTCTTGACTTTTGGAACTTGTTTTGTCTCTCTCTTTCTTTTGTTGCTTGAAAATTGGTAAGTGAATGATGTGTCTGTTGCATATTTTGGAGCTTTGTGTCCCTAATTTGTATTGGTTTGAGGGGTTTGTGGACTGTTGTGTTGATGCTTTGTTCATTTTGTGAACAGTTTGGAGTATTGGGCATTTGAGATTCTTGTGTTCTTGGCTGGATTGGCTCCAAACTCAGAAAAAAATACATCTTTGATTGCAATTTGGTACGGACCATGTATGTTTTTGTTCCTCCTTTTGTCCTCTAATGTTAAAAACTGTGCTTGGAAATGCTTTTGTTGGCAGAGTCTACTCTTCTTGTCATATGTAACCCTTTCATTAAGCAATTTTGAAAACTGTTGCACTTTTAGCATTATGAAAAAACTATCCCAACATTTTGTAAGAGTGTGTTTTTGAAATGCTTTTGGAATATGTGCAAAGTTCTTCTCAACTTTTAAAAGTGTTTTTATATTCTTTTTGGTCAAGCACATGAGTAAAAAACAGCTCACAAGTGTTTTAGTTTTGTGAGAAAGAGATTTGTGTTTTTGACTCTCTCTTTTTTTTCTTTTCAAATCACTTTTAGTCACTCCACAACGTGATTATTTTAAGCTATTCGAAAGGTGCGTTTTGCCTTGCCCCAAAAACGCTCTCAAAACATAACCCACAATTTAATTTGTTGCCAAATACAAAAACACAATTTGAGAAGTGCTTTTCAAGTAGTCAAGAGCATCTTTATGTTATTGAAACTCTACTTCTAAACACACTTCAGATCTATTTCCAATAATTGACCGAGATCTCCCTTTGGCATGATGTGCTCAAAAGTGTAAACACAGAAGCCATCGCCTACATGATCACATATGGACTCAGTGCAGCTGCAAGGTAAACAAATTTTATCAGCTCTTTTCTTCTTTTTCTCCATGGCCTCTCCCTCACATATCACATAACAAAAAAGAAACCTTATTGGACAGCACAAGGGTTTCGAATGAGTTGGGGGCAGGCAACCCTGTGAGAGCAAGACAAGCCATGTTTGTCACTCTTCTGCTTTCAATCCTTCTAGGCCTGGCTGTTGTTCTTCTGCTGGCGTTTGGCCACAACATCTGGGCTGGCTTCTTCAGTGATAGTCCTGTGATTATACAAGCCTTCGCCTCCATGACTCCCCTTCTCGCCATTTCCGTGCTTGCAGACTCCGTGCAGGGCGTTTTATCAGGTTCCCATAAATTTTCTCGGCTCTCCCGAGCGAATTCACTTTTTGTTTAACATGTTCTTGACTGAAACATATTCAAAATCTGCAGGGGTGGCCAGAGGATGTGGTTGGCAACACATGGTTGTGTTTGTAAACTTGGCAACATTCTATCTTGTTGGCCTTTCAACAGCAATCTTTCTGGAGTTCAGGATGAAACTTTACGCCTCGGTAAGTTTAAAATTCTATTTTAGTCCTTAAACTTTTAAGATGTATTCTAGTCACTAATATGACATGTCAAGTATTTGTTCCCGTAAATAAATAAATGACATGTCCACAGGATTTCAGTTAAGCGATTTATAAAAAAACTAACGATGATGATAATTTTATGCTGATTCAGCGATGTTCGAGAGTCGAAGAACTAAAGTTTTTACGAAAACTTAGAATCTAAATTGTAAGAAATTGAATGTGACAAATATAATGTGTTTGGTGCAGGGATTGTGGATTGGGTTAATCTGTGGTCTATCATCCCAAACTTTGACCCTATTGATATTAATAGTTCGCTCAAACTGGACAAGGATTGAGCTCTTAGATCATCAAGGGAAACAAAATCCAGCTTTGGCTTGATTCATGAGACTAGACAAGAAATTGCAGAAGAATTTGGGATTTTCAAGAGCAATAAATTAGGATGACAACAATTTCAATTTGGAATTTAAGGAAAATAAAGATTTGGATTTTGATTAATTAGTGGTATTTCGAAGTATGCTTCAAAATTTGTAATATATTGTATCATATTGTAAATGGGATGGGAATTACAATTCATAAGCATGGTGTTTGTTTAGAATCATTGAGCTATATCAAGTTGACACATAATTAATTTATATATTTTTCTGGGTTATTTTTTAAAAAAATTAATTTGTACTATTATTTTTTTTTCTGACTTCCTGGAAATGGAATTATCCAACAATTCTAGATCATAGTCTAAACGTGCAAGATTTTATTTTACAAACTTTGAATAATAATAATAATAATAATAATAAGATTTAAGTCTTATTTTAGTCATTAAGTTTTGATTTTCATCCCTAATTTTCTAAATATTTATTTTTCAGATCTTAAAATTTTGAAACGGTTATATTAGTTGATAGATATACGTTAAAAGTTGTTAGGGGTAAAGTAAATTCTAATCTAGAAATGAACTACATTATAGTCTAGTCATCTAAAATGTGCGAGCTTAGGAACGATCTAAAAGGCTGATCTATGGGTACAACCCAAATCCTGTACATAGACCATTACACGATGAATCAAGTCCATAGACATAAATCAAGAGGCTAAGCTCAAAAGCCCAAACCACCCATGAGGGGCCATGGCTGACCCATGGGTATCCCATGAGCCGAGTTCCTTGAGCTCCATTCCGTGAGATAAGTCACTAGACCTAATCTTTTGGTTCTTTTGAAGACCTATCAAACCTCTCAACTTGAATCTCAACTTTTGGAAATTCAAAAAGAGAAAATATTTAAAAAAGAAAAAGAAAAATAATAGAGACGAATGTCTCATAATTGAGAAGTAACTACAAAATTCTAATTATCGCTACATTTAACACAAACCCTAGATTCGAGTCATCGGACTTATTGGCTTACTAGAGCATATTGGATTAACACTGGTTTAAAAAATAATATAGATATTTAAAAAATTTAAAGATGAAAATATAATAACTTCAAAGTAAGAGAAACAAAAAAAAAACCCAAAAAGTTGAATGCGAATTTGAATTTTAAACAGTTTAGAAAGTATAATATTTTATTAACCGCGACACGAGAAAACTATTTGAAATTCAATTACTATAATAAGATTATTCTGTCGCATTTCACATGGCGCGTTTCAGCGCGGCCTTGGTGTCGCCATTTAAACGCAGTCCGCCGCACCGCTTTACTCTCATTTCTCCGCCTTCAAAATCCGGCCAACTACTCCCCGCCACTGAATCGGCCGTTTCACGTTTTCGCCGGTAAATGCGATTACTCCGGTGAACAGGCCACATGCTTCCTGCAAATAATGCGACTGAAATAGAGGTCGCCGGAACAAATGGATCGAGCTGGCGGACGAAAGCGCTGGACATCGAGGAAGCCAAGAAACAAGGCTTGTTATCACTTCCGATGATTCTCACCAATGTCTTCCTTTACCTAATCACTTTGGTATCTGTAATGTTCGCTGGTCATCTTGGCGAGCTTGAGCTCGCTGGTGCTACGCTGGCCAACGCATGGGCCGCCGGAACTGGCCTCGCTTTCATGGTAATCGCTAAGCCGCCTCTAATTAGACGTCCTGTATCTTAACTCTGTTTTGTTTCTAGTTTTCACTTTCACATTTTGTGTTTGCGGTGATGGAAACATTGAAAATCAATCTGTGGCAGTTCTTGGACATCAGTAGACCTGAATGAGCTGATTACTACATTCCATATATACACTAAAAACTTCTGGAACTGAGATTTTAATCGTAGCCTTTATATGATCATATCCCTGTCCACAAGGTTAATGTAAAGTGAATGCTATTTCACTTTCCGTCCAATTCAGAATTCGGTTGTTATTGGCATGTTTTCGTGAGGATTATTTCTCTTTAAGCTTATTTTAATGGGGTTCAAGCTTTATAATTTTTGTGTTACTTTGGTTTTTAAGAAGTCCTTATTGTTCTTATCATGACTCAGACCGGATTAAGTGGAGCACTTGAGACGCTTTGTGGACAGGGATTCGGTGCAAAAGTATACAGAATGCTGGGCATCTATCTGCAAGCCTCCTGCATCATCTCCTTCTTCTTTTCAATCTTGATATCAATTTTGTGGTTCTTCACGGAACCCATATTAGTTTTTGTACATCAGGATCATGAAATATCCAAGATGGCTGCTGTCTATTTGAAGTTTCTCATTCCCGGAATATTTGCATATGGCTTCTTGCAGAACATCATAAGATTTCTTCAAATGCAATCTGTTGTCATGCCTCTAATTTTCTTCTCAGCGATACCTTTGGCCATCCACATTGGCACTGCATATGCTCTGGTTCACAAGACAGCTCTTGATTTCAAGGGGGCTCCTTTGGCTGCTTCTGTTTCTTTATGGATAGCAGTCATGATTTTGGCCATATACGTGCTTAAAGCTAAAAAGTTTGAGCATACTTGGGAAGGATTTTCTTTAGATACATTTAGTTACATTTTTAGGAGCTTGAAACTTGCCCTGCCTTCTGCGGCTATGGTATGGTAAACGCCCTCAACTTTTCATAACCTTAACGGTTCCAAATTGAAGAAGTTTTCTTTCGGAAGATGAATTCATCGGTAAATACACTTGAATTAAAATGAATAATTTTGTGTGTGTCTTTGGATTTAAAACTAAAAGTTGAGTCCTTCTGTAAAAAAATGGTCCTAAGCTGAACTATGGCAGTGTCCTCACTAATACGATGGCGTAATGTAGAAGTTCAAATATGAGTCAGTCTTCAATTGTCAAGTGTCACAGTTTCGGTTCATGAGTTGAAATTTATGGTTTAAATAATATACTCTAAGATTGTCTTCCTTTTCATTCTTGTTATCAGTTTGGAATATTGGGCATTTGAGATTCTGATATTCTTGGCTGGCTTGACTCCAGACTCAAAAACAACCACATCTTTGATGGCAATGTGGTATGCCTCTCTGTTTTCTCTTCATCTTGTCTGCTCTAAATTTTTCTTTTTCCCTGTTTCTTAATCCGCCTTCGCTTTTTCCTGTTGCTTGATACATTTAAGTGTGAGTACAGAAACAATTGCTTACATGATCATATATGGATTGAGTGCAGCTGCAAGGTTGGTATGAGGAAAACTTGTTGATTTTACGTTTCCTCGACTATGTTCGAACAGATTAACAAATGAATCTTTCTGTGACAGCATAAGGGTATCAAATGAGTTGGGTGCAGGCAATCCTTGGAGAGCTAAGCATGCAATGTTTGTCAGTCTCAAGCTGTCAATCTTTCTCGGGATCACAGTTGTTTTAACATTAGTATTTGGTCATAGTATTTGGGCTGGCTTCTTCACTGATGTCCCCTTAATAAAAGATGAATTTGCATCCATCGTACCCCTACTGGCAGTTTCTTTGATGGAAGATTCTGTACTAGGCGTACTTTTAGGTACTAACAGCCCCTTTTTCTGGAACTCTCTATCTATCTGAAGTATTTTCTTATTTTTCCTCTGTCAATAAGATTAATTTAGAAATGCAGGTGTGGCTAGAGGTTGTGGATGGCAGCATTTTGTTGTTTATATGAACTTGGCAACATTCTATTTAATTGGTCTGACAATTGCAGCCCTTCTTGGATTTAAGTTGAAACTATATGCTAAGGTAATCATAATCAGTCTAGAACACATCCATGAATAATATATTAGCTAATAACAAATGTTTCACATGTTATGTATTGTTAATAAGCTTTAACTCATCTTTTAACAAAGACCAAGGCTACATCAAATTCTCTCGTAATTCTCATTTGTCATTCATTGCTATTTCCACGACAGGGCTTATGGATTGGTCTAATATGTGGTCTTTCCTGCCAAACACTTGCCCTCTTTTTAATAATAATTCGCTCAAGATGGACAAAGAGGGAGTTTGATCGTGAAGATAGAGAAAATCGAGTTCAGCCAGCCTAAAGAAATGACAGCGACACACCAAAAAGGAGATTGGTATTAGAACTTAGAACACCCTCTAAATAGGCTAATCTTCATAACTTCAAAACTACAAATATTAAACTTTTGATCCCCAATTTTTATATATCGATGTTGTCGTTAAATCTTGTATTGCACTTAATAGAAATTTTTAGTTACTCTTATCCAAACTCCAAAGAAGGTAGCAACTAGCAATACAATGATATAAGTGATAGTTGTAAATATGTGATCTGAATTTGCAGCCTGATCTAAAAGGTTTGTTGTGTAACTTTTTAACATGAAAAATACTTATAAGGTTTGTGTTGGTATACTGAACTGAGCATAGATTTTTAATCCATTTTTCATCATAATGAAATGTTCTCCTTTGTCTATCGTTTTTGTTTGTATAAGATTTTTGTACATAAACTTGTTTGTCCATTCTATTTTCTTCCTTTCATTGCCATTCATTATTGTTGTTTTTTCAATGGTGACCTATATACTAATACCGAATGTGATGACCAAGATGGACTTCTATGGAAATTTCAGGTACCAAAAATAGGATTAAAAACCTAACTTCTTTCTTGTGTTTTCCATCTATTAAGAGCAATGAAATAACTACCAGATCCTAAATTAAGAGCTCCAACTCTTGAGCTAATCTTTTCCTCTTCTGGCAAAAACTCTGAAATAGCAGATCCTAAACCTTTAAGAACAACCAAACCCTTCTCCCATTCTCACCAACATCATCATCTCCTTCTAGTTTCCACAGGCAACCGACACAGAGGCAGACAGCGAAAGAAAGCAACGACGATGGATTCAAAAGCAACCCTGAGAACACTTGTCCTGGTCGCCATGGTTGCTATGAGCATCGTCTTCCTTCCAATGGCATCAGAAGCTCATGCTCATATCCCTACCGTGATCGACAGATGCATCCAGAGTTGTGCAAAGTCATTGGCAACTTTAACTCCTGGTTATTGCCTGACCGTTTGTGAAGGCGAGTACGGTTCTCGACCTCGACGACCTCGAGGCCACGTTGTTGATACATCACCAGCCTCAAACTAAACTGGCTGCTGTCTTTTCTTTTCCATTAATGGCTTTGGTGTTGAAGCTAATTATTTGCCTCTTTGTTGTCATGTTTTTCCTGTAAGAGGTGTTTAAGCCATTTGCTTTGCTGTATGTGTTCTGAAATTTGCCTATTATATTTGGCACTCTTTTAATTTGTTGCCTGTAATTAATATTCAACTTCTTTTCCCTTAACTCTAACCTCAAAGTTAGATGTGTGCATGCATGCATTTATGAAAAGGTGGTTTCAAATATAGAAATCACAATAAATAATTTACAAAGAATTGATTTTTTTTTTCTTTTACCTATGTAATTTGGTCTACTGATTGTTTTTCTTTTTTAGTAACAATGGGCAACTGTGCTCTTGTTGGTCTATTACTTTAAATCTGAAAAACATTCCAAAAACCAATAAGCGTTGGGTTCGGTTATTGTTTTTCTGTTAACACAGTAGCTAAATAATCCCAATGTGTTACATAAGGTAAATATTGTATAATTGTTCGGTTTTCCGTAATTTTTTCCATCCCTCTGTCTAAATAAACCAATATCGGTTCACAGTTAATAACATCTTCACTTTAGTTTAAATTTAGTTCTTATGATTTTAGCTAAGTTTCAATTTGGTCCTTATAATTTTGTCAAACCTCGCAAATTGTCTTTTTTATCATCATATCAAATGTAATATGTTATTTTTATACTTACATGGTAATGAACTTGTGTTAGCTAGGTGTATCATGATCTAGGTTTGAGTAAAAATAGGAAAAAAACTAAATAATTTTTGGTTGGATAAAACATGTTCTAGGTTTGAGTAAAAATTGGTGAGGTTTAACCCCATCACAAGACCAAATTGACATTAAACTCAAACTAAATGGACCAAGTTGAAACTTCTAAAACCGTAGATCTAAGTTGAAATTAAGTTCAAACAGTATGGACTAAATTTATAATTGAACCTAAGAGGTGTTATAATCATACTCCCGAATTTTTAATTTCAACAATTAATCCTCCTAAAATGAAGCAAATTAGATCCTACCATTATAACCCTTAACTCATTTTAAGGCATTTGTTTTTTAAAGATATATGATTGGTGAGGACACCTTTTTAGATGGGTAAGGTTATTTTGTGTAGGTTAGTTTTTTGGGGAGACACTTGTTACATCTTTAAAGTTGATGGTTCAATTCTCCACCTCACAATCATTGAATTAAAGAAAAAAGATTGATAAAAAATGTTTTAATATAAACATAATTCGATGAATGAGGCATTGGTAACCTTTCTCGTAGGTTGCCAAGGCGAGCATAGGTCAGCGGTAATTAATATATATCTCTAACCAAGAGGTTGTGAGTTCGATTCTCATCCCTACATGTTGTCCTAAAATAAAAACTTTTCTTATAGGTTGAAAATTCAAATCTCCACCCAACACTTATAATATTATTTTTTAAAACAAAAATTGTGATTAGAAGTGAGGAAAAAAGAAAACTTTTTAAACTACATAGACAGTTGCACATATAGCAATCCGACTCAAAATAATAACAAATCTAACACAAGTTAAAACGACATCAACACATATCAACTCTGCACATCTATTAGTGATATATGTCTATGAGTGTTTATCCCGAATAGTTAATCGCCCTACAAAACTGTCATATTTGCAAAATCTTATTAGACAAATATTCAAATCTAAGTTAAGTGAAAATAGATTACATATAAAAATGGTATAAAGTTAAGCAAATGATTTTTGTCCCATAATTACCACTACATGAAAGAAGGGATAGAATAGTACACCACAATTTTCAAAAGTAGTTGAGAACAAAGTTCAAATGAACCAAACCTTCTTTTTAACATTGGCATTAAATATTTTGACATAACAGTAATAAATGTCATAGTACTATAATTTACTATACCTCTAATCCAATGTTGGGTGATTAGTGTTGTTAATGATCCCAACCAACCTATAATTTGATTTATTTATTATATTTTTAAATTAATATGAATAAGAAATAAATGAATAGACAATCTTTAAAAAAAAAAAAATAAAAGACAATTGCAAAATTTGTTTCTAAACTTTATTATGTTATGTATGATAAAATCCCAACTTTCCACCGTTCAAATTCCCTTTAAGAGATTCAAAAGGAATAATGTTGATGACCTTATGATTCAAATATCTTATATTCAAAAGGAGGAGGTATCCTGATTACTTCAAGATTCAACTAGGGAAGTAAGCCAAACCCTAAAGGTATGCTCGCATCAGAGCCTCAAGAGCCACACCTGTCTTTGTCTTTAGTGCTATTCTGTCTTGCAGATCTCGTCGATCCCTATCATTCTAGTAGATTGGTACGAATTTGACGGAATTCCAAGAGGCCAAATTTCTGCATTAACATATTACATCAATACATTTCTTTTCTTTCTTTCTGAAATGAATAAATTCAAACAATCGAACGAATTCACTCTACCATATTACATAGTTGAATTAGATTAATCATATAGGGTATTATTTATGTGAAATAAATCACAAATCACATAATTAAATTCAATTTGAAATATCTTTTAAGCTCGACCCAACTTATCAACATCCTCATCTTTAGAGATTGCAAATTCCTAATATGGACATCGGAGTTCTCACATAACACAAGGTTGTAGGAAGAATGAATGGGACATGGCATGGTGATATTTTGGTCATTGTGTGGATGCACCATTAAGTCAATTCCCCACTTTTTTTTTTTTTTTTGTAATTTCTTCCATTGACATGTTACTATCATCCAAGGTCCCTGCCAATGCCCACTCAATAATCAACCTTTTATTTAAGAATAAAAAAAAAACAAACAAACAAACCTATAGAAAAATGAAGAAAGTTTCTTCTAATATATTATATTAGGGGTTGGACAAGGCTTTGAACTTATAGTTTGTAAAGAGAAAAACTCTGAAATTCTGATATATGGCTGCATGAACCATATTTAAATTGAAAAACATGTAGAAAAAAGTTCACTTTTTAATGGAATCTTGAGGATTTGTTTATTAATTAATTTCCATTTAGATTTTTGGTTAAAGGAATTCTTTCCAATGCTACTTTAGGTATTTTGTAATTCTTTAGAAAAGTTTGGATTCTCTTTGTTTATGGGAGCTTTTAATTTTGCTTTTCTTAATGCAGGTGGAAGAGAGAAATATTGAAAGATAATAGTTTTTGTTAAGGACAACGGTATCCCAAAGTATCCTTCGTGTTTTTACAATGGTACGGGCATAAGCCTCGTGATTTTGCTTTTGGTTTCACCCAACGAACCTCGTACCAATGGAGATAATTGTATTATTTCCAAATCAACGTGGAACTTTGTTTGTATTCTCCAAACTCATCTCTCAACTCCCTTAATTAATTCTCATTTAAAAAGCAAAAACATGACTCAGTCTCAACATTAACTTAGAACACATGAAGAATTGTTTCTATCAACTTTCACATTTATTGCATATTCAAATCATATTTATTTCTTTTTGAAGAAGAGAAATTAAAGGATTCATCATCCTTTTGAAATCAAATTAAATCAATCAACTTAGCCTTTTTTTTCCTTTCGATCACGGTTTTAAAGAACAACATCGTAAATACAGAATTGAAAATTTGAACCTTCCACGTATGGAGAAGACAGTTGAATCATGCTCAAGCTCTCAATTATTCTTATATTTTTTTCAAACCTAAAACATATTCAATAGATTCAACTATAATTAAACAAATACATTTAGTTGAATTGATTTTAAGCAAATTAATAAATAAATTCAAACCATAGTGATTTAAATTAGATATCATTAATAATAAAATAGGTGTCTTGTCTACCGAACAATATTGGAATTAATTTTGAAAAGTTTCCCTTTTATAATGGAAACCCTATTCTTATTATTATTTTTTTCTGTTGATAACTGTAACCTTCGAGTAACTCCTAAGATATTAAATTCTACTAAATATTAAGGTTTGATTTTGATTTAAATAGGTTAACATAGTCAACACTATTACTTATTAACTTGAAAGGGTTGATTTATAATTTTGAATTGCATGTGATGCGACTTTCTTCTACCTCCATGCAGCATTGTTCTATCGGGATTTTGTCCATAATTCTGCACCTTTACTTCCTGTAGAAGCCATGTCTCTGTCTCAGGCCAACTGCTAATAATCATCCTAACAAGTTTTTACCTCACCATCTAGCTAATTAAATTAACTAAAATTATGCACTAAATTTGTAATCTAGTAGCATAAATAAAGTAAATAACTTTCCAAAGAAGGAAAGAAAAAAATTCCACGTGTATCAAAATTTAAAGACCTCCAACAAAGTGGCCAGATTAATACTAAATATCTTAAAATACTATTTCATTTTTAGTTTATTTTGGTCGTCTGCTTTCAAAATGGTCATGTATTTTCAATTTTAATTCATTTACGTTATTTTACTCTTAAAATGTATGTAGTTTAAAGAAATGACTATTTTGATTCCTTAATTTTATTTATAATCTCATTTTTCTATCACAATTTTAATATAATATTATATTTAATATTTTATTGAATTATATTAAATAGTTTCCATTATAAGTAAAATTTGTACAAAAAGTTCGAAAATAAGGACAAAAATTGTCTCTTTTTAAAAGAAAAAAAAATTAACATTTTAAAAGTTTAGCAACAAAGTTTATATACTGTCAAACTGAACATAACTAAAATGGTTAAGACACATATTTCTAATCAAAATGTTACGAGTTTAAATTCTTATCCTAATTGTTGTACTCGAAAAAGAAAGTTTATAGACTAAAATAGGGAGAAAATAGTATTTTAAGCTATTAAATATATATTTTCACACAAGGATGAGCCACTGAGATTAGGCCGCGTGTACGGCCCACTCTTAATTTGCCGACATGTCGTTTCAGTGTCCGTACACTCTGATTTTCTCCTACACGCTTTCTCCCGAAATCTCCACACTTCAACGGTCACCTCCTCCACCGGCCCTATATATTCCCTCCGTTTCTCTCTCTCTAGAACCCCATCGGATTTTCTCTCTCCTGCCCTCTTCAATCAATGGCGTCGCCCAATTCAAAATCTCTGTGGTTCTCTCTGTGCATTCTGGTCCCCTGTTTTGTGTCCCTCTGTGAAGCTTACACCTTCTATGTGGGCGGCAAAGACGGGTGGGTCCTCAACCCCTCTCAGGACTACAACTCTTGGGCTCAGAGAAACAGATTCAATGTCAATGACGTTCTGGGTGAGTCTTAATTTGTTAGATGAATTCGAGTTTTTATTTGATTTGATTTGATTTTGATTGCCATGGCTGATGATTTTTTGATTTGGTGGGTTTGGGTTTAGTGTTCAAGTATGCGAAGGGGGTGGATTCTGTGTTGGTGGTGAGTAAAGAGGATTATGAGCAGTGTAATTTGAAGAATCCGATTGTGAAATTGAAGGATGGGAATTCGGAGTTCAGATTTGATCGGAGTGGGCCTTTTTATTTTGTTAGTGGCAAAGATGGGAGCTGTGAGAAGGGCCAGAAATTGGTGGTCGTTGTTCTTGCTGTAAGGCCTCCTCCGTCGCCGCTGCCGGTCGTTCCTTCGCCGCCGTCGCATTCGCCTCCTGGAGCCGAGTCTCCGAAACCTGGTTCTGGCTCGCCGTCTCCCTCTGGTTCTCCTGGTTCGCCGTATCCCGGAGCCAAATCTCCGTCCGGCTCTCCGCCGTCGGGGACGCCCAGTTCGCCGTCGCCTTCTGGGTTTCAAACGCCGGTGACGACACCAACACCGGCAGGTTCTCCTGGTTCGCCGTATCCCGGAGCGAAATCTCCGTCCGGAGCTCCGCCGTCGGGGACACCCACTTCACCGTCGCCTTCTGGGTCTGAAACTCCGGTGACGACGCCAGCACCGGCTGGTTCTCCCTCTTCGCCGATTCCGGGAGCGAAATCTCCGTCAGGAGCTCCGCCGTCGGGAACACCCACTTCGCCGTCGCCTTCTGGGTCTGAAACCCCGGTGACGACACCAACGCCGGCAGGTTCTCCTGGTTCGCCGTATCCTGGAGCGAAATCTCCTTTAGGAGCTCCGCCGTCGGGAACACCCACTTCGCCGTCGCCTTCTGGGTCTGAAACTCCGGTGACAACACCCGCTCCAGCCGGTTCTCCCTCTTCGTCGATTCCGGGAGCGAAATCTCCTTCAGGAGCTCCGTCGTCGGGGACACCCACTTCGCCGTCACCTTCAGGGTCTGAAACTCCGGTGACGACACCATCTCCGGCCGGTTCTCCCTCTTCGTCGATTCCGGGAGCGAACTCTCCGTCAGGAGCTCCGTCGTCTGGCTCTCCCTCAGTGTCCCACACTTCGCCGTACGGCTCTCCCGGAGCAAACTCTCCGTCGGGGTCCCCCCCTTCGCCGTTCCCCGGTGGCGCTGCCGGCCCCGGAACATCTCCGGCGGGCTCACCATCCTCGACAGCGTACCCATCTCCAGCAGGCTCACCATCTTCCGGAACAAAATCTCCGACAACTTCACCATCTCCGGCCGGCGCCATAACCCCCACAACAGCTCCGGCGGCGGTACCATTCGGCTCCCCAGTACCGTCGCTACTGCCGCCGGAGTCCAGTGGCCCGGCAAGTTCGCCTCCGTCGCCACCATTACCTCCGGGATCGTCGTCATCAGGATCACCGGGGCCATCGCCGAGTGGGTCAGGAAGCGGTGCGGCGAATGACAGAACAACAGGACCACCGCGATCGTCCGCCATAGCCACGTCTCCGTCAGCAATTTTGTTGGGTACCTTTGCAGTTGTGGTTCTAAGTATGGTCATTAATGGCGGTATTGCATTTACTTGAGAAGAAAAATAAATTAAAATAAATTTCTTACTTTTACTTCTAGGGTTTGTGAATAAAATTGAGAGTAATTACTCCAATAATTGCTTTTTTTTTTCTCTTTTCAATCATCACACTTCATAGTATTTAAATTAAGCCATTAATGACCAGTGTTGTGTTGGTTTGGTTTGGTTTTGTATTTGTAATGTAATATTCTCCCATTTTTGTTCCTCTGTATATGTATATGTATGTGTTCCATGTTGTTGAATTTAGAAGATTCTATTGCATGGTTTCAATTTTATATTTATTTGGTCCCTTTAAATTTTTTCTAAACTTTAATTGGCATTTTTTTAATGTTCAAATGTATTGATAAAATAATAATTTAATGACACATTAATTTATGTTAAAGATTAAGTTTTGGTATGAAGTGTTCTAATTAATTGAGTATTTTTAATACATTAACAATAAATTTGAGAATTTTAATAGATCAAGGACTAAATTGAAAAGTAAAATCTTAAAAGATTAGAAACAGTTGTAGGGAACAAAACGGTTCATAGGAGAATAGGGAGTGGACCGTAAAAGAAGAAGGAAAAATCGTTACCACCGACAACCGGGGTCGACCCAGAGCACAAGGGCCAGCCCACTTGAGAGTCGAACCCCACATCAGCATCGAGAGCTCCTCGGCTTTAGGTCGAGAAGGTTCTCGAGCTCTCTCCCGATCCTAATGTCAACCAATCGATGTTTGAGCTCAAACCTAATAAAAGGGCCCGCATGAATCTCGACCCAGTAAGCCCGACTGTCTAGAGATGACCTAGGGTTGGAGTTCATGAAACCCTAAGGGGAAGATTAATCATAGATAGAGGGGAACTCACTCATTGAAGATAAACTGAATTACACTTCAAGTATCCTGCTTGCTTATTGCTTGTTTAGTGATTCTCTTATAGCTAACTTAGGTATCGGAGCCCATGTGGCAGAAGTCAAACCGATTTAGG
The DNA here is from genome assembly GCF_013281855.1 of Momordica charantia. Lineage (NCBI taxonomy): Eukaryota > Viridiplantae > Streptophyta > Magnoliopsida > Cucurbitales > Cucurbitaceae > Momordica > Momordica charantia. The sequence goes on from NW_028275159.1 coordinate 7,417,248, forward strand.
GTTATTCAGTTTTGCAGGTATTCGATCCCTTGATAACCAAGTTTGGTGCCCATTTTGGAGAGAATCGGGAAACAAAAATCCAAGCATCAACAGAAATCATTATGTATTTATTTAGCTTATATTTATATGGAGTAATGTAAATGTTCTTACTTCTTTTAAATAACCAAGGTAAATCTAGCTCTGTGATTATTAAAATATACTCGTTTCTTCGTGGTCAGATGTTCGATGTTCGATCCCCATATCTCCATATTATTGTACCAAAAAACCTTCTTTTAAATGAAATAAGATAAAGATTAATAGATGATAATGTTTTAAAAATATATAGATTTTTTATATATATTTCGAATGAAATAATAGGTGTGACCACTCTAAATTTAGAAACTACTCTTCCAAAAATGGAAGAAATTTAGAATCTAATCATCTTTTTTTTTCGTAGTGAACTTTCTTTCCGAGTTTAAGGAGTAAGTTGCATTGCTAAGGTAATGTTAAAACTAAACTTCAAAAAGATTAAATTATTATAAATTTAAAAATACAAAGACTAATTCAGTTCATCATTATTTTTATTCCTATTAATTATGTTTGACAAATTAAAATCAAAATTAAAAAATTGATTTTAGTAAAATTTAAAATCACTTTAAATTAGTTTTTAAAGTATCACTTAAATGATGATTTTGAAAAATCAATTATATTTAAATTTTTCTTTTTTTCAAAAATCGTTCATTCTACCCTTACTTTCAAAAACATGGACGATGGTGCTAAAACAGATAACCTTTTTATTGTTTTTTATTTAAAGATTCACGGGTATTTCTAACTAGATTTTAAATACTCTGTTGGTTGAATACTAAATTATTTATTAATTAATTTTTAGTCAATTTTCTACCTAAGTTTTTAGGGTAAAAAACTTTTACCCTGATCATAACAACCCACTTTGACATCACTCCATTAAGATAACTCATATAGGTTTCTTAGTCCAATCCAAATAAATTATTAAAAAAAAAAAGAAAATCTGAACTTTAGATCAAATTAGTGAAAAGTAAGATCGGAAATTAAACATTTTTTCTTTTTGAGTATGATTGGAGATTAAACTTGCTAAATTATTATTTAACTTTGATAAGCTAGGTCTAGGAATATTTTGGTATGGACCAACATCCTTAAAAATAAATTTAATTAACTCGATATAAAAAATAAAAAAATCAATAAATATAACACGTCACGTTTATTTTCTTTTTTTCTATGGGATTCCAAGCAAAAAACAAAAAAAACAAAAAAGTGTAACGTTATTTAAGGGCCCAAGTTTATAATATAATGTTATTATTACACATCTTTAAATTGGGCAAGTAGTTGTCAAATTAAATGAGACTGAAGACTTAGGCTACCACATACAAAAATACAATTAATTCAGTCAATTTTTTCTTTTTCCTTCCACATTATTGTGTTGACTAGAAGTACTTTCTATCTCTTTGATTTGAACAATTTGAATTCAAAATGATATTTGCTACCAACTTTTTTTTAGTCTTATTTTTCATATTTTATAGAAGAAGTGAGTGTGAAAGTGCTTTTCAAAGTGGAAATTTCAATATTATTGTAATACATATTCTTCCATTAATATTCATTCATATTCTACTTTGGATCTGAAAGTGCTTTTTTTAATGGCATTGGCATATTATTCCTTCACAAATCACAACAACCTAAGTACATACTTTATCTTTAAATTTAAGCTTGCAAAAAAATTGAATCAACAAAAATTAAGAACTTGTTCGATAACGTTCTCATTTCTCATTTTCTCCTTTTCAATTAAGATAAACATAATTGCATTTGGTAACTATTTCTTATTTCTTGTTCATTAAAAAAACAGAAACATGTTTGGTAACTATTTAGTGTTTCTTTTTATCTAAAATTTAAAATTAAAGAAAAGATAAAAATTGTATGTGAAAATTAATTTTTATAATTAAATATTCAAAATTTATGTGTTATATTCATTTTTTTAATATTTATTATCATGCATCTTATAATTCAAAAAATGATAAAATAATACTTTTATTTATGTTTTGGAAAATTTTGAAAATAAAAGAAAAAGAAACTTGATTTTATTTTTCCAAAATTTTTACATGATTTTAGAAATGTTTCTTGAAAATGAGAAACGAAAAATAGAAACATTTACCAAATACTTATGTTTTCAAAAGTTAGAAATAGGAAATAATAAATATAAATATTATCAAATATGTCATAAATGACTCCACTAACTCGTCGACGTGAATTTAGTTCAGGTGAAATTGGTGTAAATAAATAAAAGAATAAATAAAGACTCCACCGACTCTCATGGAAGTTGCTAATTTACTTCTCTTTTAACATTTTTTTAATAGTGTCACTCAATTAGATTTTTCCTCACTAAATAATATTTTTGAAATTGTCTTTTCCTCTAAAGTTCTATCAATTCACTAAATATTAGTAATTATGTTGAATAGTCACCTCATCTTATTTAATTAAAAATCTAATCAACTATATTTAAAGAAAAGTACAACTATTTAATTAAAATTCAAATCTCCACACCTAAGCATGGTTGTACTTAAAAAATTGTAATGAAAGTACTTTATATTTTGCTTAATAAAAAAAGAAAAAAACCTATTTATTTGAGAGCTCCACGCAATTCTTTATCTTTCTTTATTTATACATGATTTCTTTCTCTTTTTGTACAACTAGCATTTTTATTTTTTTATTTTTTCAAACTCTGTTGATAGTTCTTTAAATCAAGAAAATTATCTATAGATGTGTACTTTTTAAAAATTAAAAATAAAATAATTATTGAATAGTCTTTAAATTTTAGAATAATTGCTTGAAAAAGGATAACATATTCTATTCCAAAAATGTTTATGATTTGAGAGAATCAGATCCCACTTAGCTTCTGAATTAACGGTATTTATATGCCAACTGCGGAACTTTCCAATCGATAAATATTATTTTTCTTTTTAGAAAAATTAAGGTTATTTTTGTTGTCTAAATAAAAAAGTTATGATTGGTGTATTGAAAAAATAATCTTTCATTTGTAAAAACATTAAGACATGTAGATGAAATTTTTATTAAATAAAAAAAAGTTTAAATAGAATTAATTTATTTTGGTATTTGAATATTAAAATATTTAATTTAGTTCTTATTTTTATTTTTTAGTAATCAATTTAGTTATTAGCAGTACTTTTTAAAAAAATTATTAATAAATTTATAATATGAGTTCGAGTGTATATATATATATATATAAGACATAATATGTGTCTGTATAAAATCAATAACAAAAGTAATTATTTTTTTAAGATAAAAAATTAAAAGAATTAAAATTTCAAAATAATTACTCTTCAAATGTTAGGGAAAATTTTGAGTTTGGTTATTGAACTTGTAGAATCGTATCTAATAATTTCTAAACTTTAAACGTTGCGTCTAATGAGTTTCTAAACTTTAAAAAGTGTTAAAAAGATTTTTCAACTTTTACTGTTGTATCTAATATATCTCTAAATATTTAATTTTATATAATAAATACTTGTTTTGATTCATGAGACACTTTTCAAATTTCAAAAACTTATTCAACGTAAAAATTTAAAATATTTTAAAGTTTCTATTAGATATAATATTAAAAGTTTGGAGATTAAATTGATATTTTTTAATGCTAAAAATTTTCAGGACCAAACTTGTAATTTGATCTAAAATTTAATTATAAAAGACTTGTAGAATTTAATGAAATTCACAAAATTCAAATCAATTTGAATTTGAAAATGGGACAGCAGTTATGTAACTGCTCCTCCACTGTCTCAGTGTGTGTGTCATGCGGCGGTGTGAGTTACTCCAGAGAAAGATTCTTGAAAAAACACAGAGAAAGAACTTAAAGTTTTATTGTCTCAAAATTCTTCATCGTGAATCGTGAAATTTTTCCGTTCTTGATCGATCTCTGACCGTGACTTGTTTTTCATGAATTTCGCTGCGACGTTACAAGAGGTTAGTATCCTATCCTACAGAAAATCCAACAAGACCAATTCAAATATATACCAATCAAAACGCGAATTATTTGATCCTCCATCCAATTGTTGAATTCTTTAAAAAAATGGCAAATAGAAAAAGTAACGTTTTTTTTTTTTTTTGAATAAAGAAAAAGTAACGTTAGAAAATAGTACAAAGCATTAAAAAAGAGTGAAGAGACACGTGGTGTGAGAAGGAAGGAATAGTCCAATCGGGCCGACAATCATAATCTACAAAAACGCGGAGGGAAGGGCTTTGGATGTGTTGTACACGTGTCGCCATCACGAGAGCCTAGATGTGACACGTCAAAAAATGACCTTTTTTTTCTTTTGTAGCGATGTGTCGGCAGCCACGGATGCGGCTCTCTCTTCCATTTATTTATTATATGGTATTTGAATTTTCTCTCTTCTAATAAATATACTAGTTTTTCTTTCATTTTTGAAACAAAAAGCCTTAAACTATAGTTTTGTTTTAATCCGATTTACATTGTTTTTTTTTTTTGGTATAACCTAGAGTGAAAGATCGAACTCACACCAAATAGTGCTGAGTTATGCTCGCTTTGACGGGAAGTTTATTAAACGTTCTAATAATCATGTAACAAACACCAATATGAGCATAATTTGGTAGTTGACACTTACTCATTTTTGTTTTAAGGTTAGAGATTCAAACTATCATACTCTCAATTTGTCGTACCAAACAAAATGATACAAAAAATTAACATGAATTTAGCTCAATTGATTTAAAATTTAAATTAAATATATGTCTTCTACCTGGGAGTTAGAGGTACGAATTCCACACTTACATATAAAGCTAAAGAAGTAAAATAAATAAAAATAAAGTTAGCAAACACTTTTGGTCCATGTACTTTCGCTAAACTAACAATTTAAGCCCTGAACTATAGTTTATAATGATTTAGTCTCCATACTTTCAAATTTGTAACAATTTAGTCCTTAAATTTTATTATAAAACAATTTAGTCATTGTAATTTAAAGTTGGTAATGATTTTTTTATAAATTAGAAAAATTAAATTGTTATACGATAAAATTTGACACTTAATTTTAATAAAAAATTTTTACGATAGGGAATAAATTGTTACAAATTTTAAACTACATAGACTAAGTGATTACAAGCTAAAGTTCATGAACTAAATTGTTACTTTAGTGAAAGTACAAGGATTAAATCGTTACAAATTAAAGTTTAGAGACTAAATCGTTACTTTAATGAAAGTATAGGGATCAAATGTGTTTTTTAACCCTAAAAATAATTATATAAGAAAATATTTGTGGTGGTCACTCGATTTAGAGAAACTCCCCACGTTTAAGAGATGAAATTCTCTCAACACTTTCTATGAAATTTCAATAAACTACCATTACAATACCAAAAGATACTATTTATAAACTTACAAGAAAGTAGTTAATTAATTAACTATAGAAAACCTAATTAGCAAATTAAATTAAACCTAAAAGAATTGATAAAAGAACGTATATGTGAATAAATTTTTTCAAATCTCACTTTTCTCTAGCACTTTGAAAGTCCAACGTTTACTTCAAAAATTTCTAACTCGAGTAACAAAAACTTTCCACGCCAAAGCTTCACATGCAACAGACATTGACTGCCACCAAACCCAAACCTTCATTTCTTTAATTATGCCTTCAGTTAATACATTTATTAATTTAATCATCTTTTTTTCTTCTTTTTTGTTGATCGAGAAAGTGATGTGACATGATAAAATATAATGCAAAAATGTTACAACTTGTACATCCAACATCAGTAATATACATATATCAGTAATATATATATATATATTAGTGATAGGTTCTAGATATGCTTTATAATTAGTACACCAAAAATGATATATCTATCAAGAAAAAGTTGACAAATTTGTAAGTGTGGAACCAATTTTTTCACCCATGATAATTACCCTAAATAGAAATGAAAAAATTCGACTTACCAAAATTGTAATTTCAAAATATCATAATGTACTGAATGAATTAGTTGCTTACTTTACTGTACAAAAGAAAATGTTGTTTTATGAAGAAAATAAGATATCTAATAATTTAAATGGCATTCTTTCAAAATTATGATATTCAAATTTAAAACAAAACGAACTCAAATATAATTCCAAGATCTCATTTCATCTTTGCCATACAGTGACAAAATTAGGAGGGTAAGAAATCGAACCAAATCAAACTGACCCGATTGAGTTACACCCGCATAGTAATAATAATAAATAAACAAAATAAAATAAAACGGTGAATTATGCCTCCGATCAACCATACGTTATTGTCCAAGTTGTTTTATGAGGTTGAGTATTTTCAGTGAGAACTTTTTGAGAGGTTGAATAGTTCCATCAACATATTAAATCTTCGAAACTTCATCCTTCTAAGTCAATAATCTGTCTTAATCAGTTAAGCGAATAGAAGAGTTTTATATTATGACACACTAATATCATTAGCCATAACACATAAAAAGGACAGTAGAAATAGAATCATCTAAAAAGAAGCTACACCACCTCTTAAGACAGCAAGAATTTGAGCAAATTCAGAAGCTAACTGGTCAAAAATAAGAGGTTCTAGTGGGGCAATCTAAGTGTACCAAAACCACACTAGTCTCATGAATGATTTTCAACACCATTTCTATCTTCCGTTTCTTCTTTTTTTCTTTCTTTTCCGGGGCGGGGGCATAGATACAGTACGGTCAAGTTTCGAGTGCACGTTCCAGCTGCTTTCAACGATGAAATATAACTCAAAGAAAGGAGGAGACAAGGTACCTTGAGAAAGAATGTCACCGAGAACTTTGCACTCTGGGATGCCCAGATAGCACGTCGTCAAAAGAACCAAAATCGTCGTCGTCGATTTCTCTGAAACAATTTTCAACACATTAAAGGACAGTTAACTGTGCTGCGCAACAGCAGCTTCATACAGTGAAAATACACACAAATAAAAGGATGGTGAAATAATTGTAAACCAACTCAAATCATAGCTATTCACTCTCATAGTTGAGCCATTGTCGGGGACTAAATTCTAAAAACGTCTTTAATTCATGTTGTGCATTACAGAATTAAATCACTCAAACAGAAGTTTTTCTTAAAAGGTACTAAGAATTCAATTCACAAAATTATAGCCAACTACTCATTTATTAACATGGATGGTAGAAGTTGAGGGCGATACGAGAACTCCCTACCTCTCCGGACTCACCCAAGTGCACGACCAAAAACTAAAAACCAAAACGTATACCTCCTTTCCCGCCCAGCGCATATCCATGATATAACTAACTATATACCCTAGGCCAACATATTTATGACTCACAACCCGCACTGAGCCGACCCCTGCTTCACTCTCTCTCTTATGCACTTCTAACAATCAGGGGTCTATCAGGAAGCAAACGAAAGGAAATTAGTCCCATTACTCACACTAAAAGCTACAAGTTGGGAGCTTCATGTAAGTACACAGTTGTTGATGATGTCTAATGGCAACTTATGATATCCCATATTTCAAACTAAAAGAAAATTTTAAGTACTATAGGTAGAGATGGTAGAGATGATATCCCAATAATGGAGAAAGAAAGAGTAAACCTTCTGATCTTGGCTCTCTGACTTTAACACAATTGGTGCTGTAAGGATATTGCTGTTGGCACTCTTAAGGTAAGGCTGCAGCTTCTCCTCCAGCAACTCGTTCAACTGACATGAACATTTTATAACAAAAGTCAATCCACGGTAGACTGACAATTTTCAGCAACAAGTACGAATATTGTCAGTCTTATTATGAAAAGCACGGGTAAATACCAGTGACAAACAAGTTCCGTTATCGTGTTGTCAAACATGTGAAGTTATTAGTTATCACTTATAACGAACTTCATTCCATATTCCTTTGTTTGGTTTCTTCCAAAACACTTCAATAGATAAACAGATGAAGAAACGATGAAATGATAACAAGATTAAATTATTGTAACCTATCAACTTAAGCTTTTGAATTTGCCCATCTGTAACGAAGAATAATAAGAATAAAAGATTAAATGTACTGCGATCTATCTGCTTAAGCTTTTAGGGTTAAAGGTAATTTGATGACTTGATAACTGAGAACTAAAAACCAGTTACTCATTCTAACGGATAACCTTTTCCTGCCGCCATTTAGTTTCCCACTGCGCATCCAAGATTTTGTCAGCAATTTCTCTTTGGGCATTTAGAAGAACAGTCATTTCATAAAATTTTCCTGGGTCTTTAAGATCATCCTGACTCCAAGAAGATGAATTCAGTGGAAGGTTCAACTCCTGCCAATATACCACAGTTAGCATGACCGCAAAAGTCTATAGATCATGGAGAGAGCATCTCCTTATCTTCAAAATTTCTGATGCCAAGGTAAGTTATGTTCAATCCTTAAAACGATTACTTATTCATCCAGCCAACTATAATGCAGCTACTACCAAAAAGAAAAAAAAATGGCGTGATAAGAAGAGCGTAAATGACTGCTCACTACTAAGGCAAAGAATTATGACTATAAGGTAGGAAACTTACCAAATGGAATTAAAAGTTCTTAACAATTACAATCATTTGAACCAGAGATAACAAAACTTTTTTTCTGAAAAGAAATAGATGTGCACATAAAGTAGGGAAACAAGAGAACTTTTATCATTGGTTCAAAGATCTTAAGTTACTTTGCAATAGAAGTTATGTAATTTTAATGTATAAGGTTATATCTATAGGTTTGTTTCTTCTTTTCTCATATAGATTTGTATGGGAGTTCCTTTCTGTATTTTTTTTTTCTTTTCCCCAACTAAGGATATCTCATCCTCTCCCTATTTCATTACATCCTTCTTTCTAATAGTTCCTTTTCTAAGGAACTTTGTAACTATCCTCTATGCCCTCATTCTTTTGTACTGGAGCCCTTTTTTGTATATCTAGTTAGTTTATAGGTGGCTCATATTGTTGAACACTGGATTTTCCATTCAAAAAAATACTTCCTTTTTTCTAATACAGATTCGAGTCTGTAAATGTGAATGTAAATTATAAAGTGTGCCAATTATGGAGACAGTTCAGACTTACACCCCAATTTTCTGGTCGTGGTGGAGGATCCAGCTTCATCACTTCTGCCTCCAGTACCTTCTTGGCCTTGTAGTAAGGGATGTTTTTCACAACCACAGGATCATCCCTGGCTCGAACAGGGTCTATGGAGATCAAGGCCTATTATGAATTCCAGATATCAACGATCAAATTAGATGTGAACCATCTTCCGAGGAGACAAAGTACAATTCAAACATATTTGATGGGAAAGCAGAAGGGAGACAATATTTGTTTTCATGGCAATTAAAAAGTTTGCTTATAATACATATATTTTATGAATAATAATCAACTGGTGCATACGTAAAAATAGTAACAAGTACAAAAAATAAGTTATCAACATATATTATGCCATTTCGTTAAGCAATTAAAGATTTCAGATAATTGTTCCAAGAATGTTTTCCCCCTGGATTTGAGATTACTTAGATCAATACCCTATATTATACAATACTGCAACTGTAGTAGTACGGAAAAATATGGAAAATATGTTATTAATCACCATCTGATGCTCAAAAGACAGGAGAACAAAGTTCGAAACGTATAACAGCTAGTCTCTAGAACTTTAGAAGCAGTATGTGATCCCACTTCCAGAGCATGTCATTGATTTAAGAAATCACATATGCTAATATCTAAATGTAAAGTTGTTCTTACTTCCTGCAAGTACTCCCATCCAGGTTGCCTCTTCGCGACAGCATCTCTGAGTTGATCATATCGCATGGATTCCTAAATACAACCACAAACAATAACAGCTATTAATGGGTGATATTGGCAATTTTCAGATGAACAAGTTGGTTACAATATGGCGTCAAATATAAAACTGTCAAGCCTATATAAGCAAGTGAACAAAAATGATTATCTAAGACAATAGTGAGGGGGAAAACACCTCATAGAGGTAATACACTGAAAAGTAAATATTTTGGTTTAGTTTCTATGTAAGGTCAACGGGCAAAGGTAATTGTAATTGAAAATAAGAGACACCACATTAAAATGAATAATTGAAGTGAATGATAGAACAGTAGGCAAGTGAGCAAATTGGTTCGAACCTTGTACTGCCACCAAATCTTTTGCTTAACATCATCGTCAAAGTTGAATCCCCCAACAATTTGGGGGAAAGTTATTAACCAAAACGTGGCAATGCTGGGGTCCTTCATACTCTGAACTAAATGCTGAAATACCAAAGCCATGACCAAAATATAAACCGTGAGAATGAAAACAAAGCTATTAACTTTAACATCCAATGTTGTGAACTGTTTCCCAGGTTAGCATGCTTTGATAATTTTATAAACATACATGTTTCAGTAAAATTTTCGCCAAGTCAGACATTGGTCATGATTTACTTACCAAGACTACTCCTACTTGAGTACGTGTTCCTTTATGTTTGAAGGAATAAAATAGTCCTTTCCATAAATATTACCTTGAGTAATAAGTCTTCGCCCCAGAAACCCTCATTCTTCCCTAGGCAGCCGATAAGTGCCTCTCTCTCTCCACATTTCTTGTTTCCTAGCACTAATCCCTTTGGTTTAAGGGGTGTTCGTCCCTATTTTGGTGTTATTTGAGGAAGTTCAGGATGATTAAAGGCAAGGATAAAACTTTTCTTCCATCCAAGGGTTGGAATTCTAGCTTAGTAATAGCAGCTAGGTCCCTTCTTTCTCTAGCTTTGAGTTTCCCCTTATTTCCTCCATTTTCATTTGATTCCAAAGCTTGTATTCAGCCCTCGTACTTACTCATTTGTGCAAAAGGAATTTCAACCAAGCAAGTCCAGTTCCTTAAAAACCTCACAATTCCCCTTCTTTGCAGTAAGTAAATAACTGCCTCTCTCCCCTGTATAGTTTTTTGGCTCTTGGACATATCCAATTTTTATGAAACCTCCACTGGATCAGACATAGTCCAATGATTGTTTGTTCTCAGCAAACTATTGTGCACCTCTATCAGCCAGATTTGTTTGGTGTGAGGTCCATCTCACACGAAGTTGGAACCTTTAGTTCACAATTAGTCCTTGGCATAAGCATGTGATGTGACAGTATTTCGGTAAGAGTAGATGCAGTTATGGCTTTTAGTGCATGGTTATTCAGATGGATGACAGCAGCGGAATAACTATTCTTGCTTAGAAATCATAACCGTAGAGGGGTAGAGTACATACTAACCTCATAAGGATATTCCATCTTTCTTAAAACATTATAAGCTTTCCAAGGAGGCTCCATGATCTGCATAAAAGGAACAACAGAATAAGGACTCCATTTTAAACTTTGTATTTTGTAAACTAAAAGATAAAGACGTGCTTTTCCACTGTGCTAGTTTTTAGCATTGAATAAGAAATTGGAGTTATGAGATGACTACTTTTTCTAAGCCTCCAAAACACAAAGTACAAAAACTGTTAGTTTCATTAGTTTTCCTATTGAATCGTAAAAGAAATGAAAAAGTAAATAGCTTTTGATCTAAAAGACATGTGCTTTTAGTTTCGTTCGTGCTGCCTTTTACTAGACATCAAAAAGTAGTTACAGTTTCAACATGTATAAAGTATAATGTACTTTCATGGTTTAAAATATTCATGAAACTTACATCATCTGCTGAGATTCTCACTTGTAATTTATTCTTGCATTCAGGGCAGCTCATTACTCCCTGCAATATATATATACAGAATAATAACATTCTTGTTGGCAAAAGTTGGCAAGTCTAAGCCAAATGTTGCTTGCTTTTCTTCTCAATAATTTCATCCAAGCCAAAAGAATTTTAAAAAGTATTGTATCACACGCATGTTATGTTCAGATTATGTAGTTCAACCACAATTTAGCCAGGTACGTTACCAACAGTTACCAATAGGTTGTAAAAAAGTTGAAAATTGGAATGCTCATCCCCCTCATTACATTTTAATGAAAAAATTTGGATAAGCATGTGCATATAAAGCAAAAATCACATGCATATTAGAACATCTGCAAGCAGCAAAATTTTGAAGGATGAAAAAACCAACGTCGAAATGATAATTAGGTAATAGAAATACTACTGGTTTTCTTATATATATTATTTGAATGTCTACTATGCTTGCGGTGCTTGGAATATGGAGATACTATCCTCACCGTTCCATCACATGTTGGGCAGTCTTTGGATGGCAATGGTGTATGAAGATCCAAGGTGGAAGGAAGGTGAACCAACTCGGCCCGATTATCTGCAATGGCATCTGCAATACTTTCTGGTGTTGCCCTCTCTCCACTGCAGAAAGATTTAATATATGTATTGATGTAACTCAACCAAAAAAAAAGGTAGAAAGAGAAGTATATTGAGGTATGTGAGTTGTCAAATGCATGAAGCAAATCTATGCAATCGCTTTCTTGATCTAGTTCCTCCTCAAGCAACCAAACTTATCCAATAAAAAGTTATAAATTATATTAAAGTTTGACCAAGAGATTCTAACGGTAGATAACCAATATGAATTAAATTTACCGGGCCCATTAACTTAAACTTTTGGGTTGAGTGGTGGTTTATTCATCCTTAATATGGTATCAAAGTAGGAGATCCTGTGTTTGAACCTCTACATTATTGTTTCCTCCACATTTATAATGATTTCCACTTGTTGGGCCCGTGCAATTATCCAAGCCCACAAGTGAAGGAAAGTGTTAGATATCTAATATATGAATTAAATTTACCCAATTCATTAGCTTTTGGGTTGAGTTAGGTGGTGGTTTATTCATCCTTAATAAAACAATTTTCCCTATGGGAAATCAGCGAAAGGGTGCAGGAATAAGTGATCCACATCCTATCCATCCAAGCCACACAGATAGGAGATCTGCTATAACAAACAAAAGCACAGAAATCTTTCCTTGATCATATCATTTGTTGCAGTTTCAGGAGAAGGTGCGATAAAAATTATAAAAAAATAAGAGTTAATTAACAAAGAACCAAACAAAACAAAGAACCAAATGGTTTTGGGCCTCAAAACTTCTTGTACAAAGGCAGCAACAACTGGAGGGAATTTCTCCTTAGATAAATTTTACAGGAAAAAACTAGACATCTTAGTGGTTCACTTTTTCCAAATAAATTCAACGAGACCCTTGTCAAATTAGTTGCTCTATTAGTGAGAATATGCAACAGGGAACTATTTGAAGCCCACCACTATTCTCCAGCTGCCACAACAACCTGTGTAGCTAATGGTTTGGAGGATGGCCGTCAATAGTATGCTATCCGTTAGTGTTGGTGAGGTGAGATATTTAATCTCACTTTTGAGGAGATCTATCCTCCAAACATTATTTCCATTGATAACTGAAGAAATCTATGATTACTAGCAGTATCCAGGCTTCTCCATTACTCTGGACCAAGGTAATAGTCCATGCCACTCTTTTTCATGAAAATGATTTATGTGCCCGCAATGGAAAGAAATATTAATAGGAAGTTAGGTAACCTTTTCAACGCATAGTTTTTAACTTGGTAGTTCACCATTCCTGACCCTCTACACTTGGTACACCGCATCGCTTGCCACCCATTGCAAGTTTGACAGTTCCTGCAATTTAAAGACCAAACTATCTAAGAAATACCAGACATGGAACTGAAAAGTACAACCAAACACAAAACGTAGAAATATGAACACTAGTTGTACATTTAATGTGCATACTAAGCATTGAGTTAGAGAACAACTTACAACCAGTTGGAAAAATAAGCTACGAAGCAACTAAGCAAGCTTTCAGAAAATGTTCAAAACTCTTTTTTACTTTTCCTTTTTTATGACAAACTAGCGTGATTGGCAGCACAAAGTAGAGAACAAAAAAAAAAAAAAAAAGATAACAAGAAAGAGTTCCAGATTTTGATAATAAAAAATCAGGGATGATGTTAGATTTTGTGCATTGAGTTAGATCTTGTGCAGCATCATATTAGGTTTTGTGCATCATCATATTGATTACACAAATTGGTATATTAATTTTAAAGGTAAATCAAGCAAATAGTTGATTTTGAAGTGAAACAAATAGTTATACCCAATGTTCACCAGGAAAAAAGATTCAAGATGGTAAAAGAAGGCACCTCTGACATATAACTTTCTTTCCCAAATCTAGCGCAATATCATAAGTCCCAAAAGTAGCAATAGCCTGCAATAACCAAGGTGAGAAACAACAATTTCGAAAGGATTATCGTAAAACCTATAATACCAACCAATTAAGGAAGCAGAGGCAAGTTCATGACTGGTTTACAAGAATTATCCAAATGACCAAACGAAATTAGATGGTAGACAACTAAACCTACCACCTCCAAATTTTTAGACCTCATGGAAAATTAAAAAAAAAAAAAAAGAGAGAGAGATTAACAGTAAAAACAAGACAGCTAGCACATGAGATAGGTAGGTAAATTTGCAAGGACCACCGGGCAAAGAATCGATCTTCCACATTTAAAGAGGCAAAAATGTTTCCCTTTTTTCAGTTTATAATACATTTTTTTTTCTCAACGGGAACCCAAAACTCCAATCTTTTAGGGCTATCACCTCAAGGCATTCCCAAATAATTGATCGACAAATTACAGGTTTTACATCTCAATCTATTGGCCACCACCTCGACTTCTATAAAAGGAATCGCCACAATACATCAAAAACCTACAAGGCTGTTCCTTGTCTTAGGCAACATATGTTCAAGATCTTTAACACAGGGAAAATATGGATCAAGCAAAACCATGCCCATCTCCCATCTCCACTACAAAAATGGTGTCCCTTAAGTCCAGTAAACCTCCAAGTAATGCTATTGCTGCGGCAACATCAAAAGAGCCCTTCAATACCTGACAAATACATGGCTCAATCCCATTTTTATAACGAAACCAGACTTTCATAGAGAAAACTCTGAAGAGAGTACTAGGATACCTCAAGAGGACAATTGACTATGACGCCACGACTCGATTGAAACTCTCCATATTAAAATTTTGTTATGTTGATTGGGCCTACAGACTTGATGACAGAATACCGATTGTTGCTTATTGTATTTATCTAAGAAGCACCTTAAAGTTATAGTCATCCAAGAAACAAAATGTGGTTACAGTGTTTCACAGTCCATTACAAAGCCTAAGCATTGTGCATTAGCTCAGGAAACAGTTGAAACCATCGTTTTAGATGAAAGAACCGGCTTTCATTGAGAAAATGAAAGAATACACATCTTTCTTTATATAGAACCTACTATCATGTCAACATCAACACCACCTATCTGATGGGACATTGGGTTCAAATCTGATCTTTCATGGAAGGAAAAAACACACAATTAGATGTAGATTTTATCCTCGACATGATGATTGAAAAATTTCTTCATGTTCACTATGATTCTTCTCCAAGTCAGGTTCTTTGACGCACCCCATTATCAATTTTAGCTTATCATACGCAAACTTGTAGTTGTTTCTCTCCCCACATGTTGAGGCGTCATGAATGTGAGTGGTACGCCCAAGTTCAACAAACACTCCCAGCAGTCGCACACCAGTTTATCTTTGAGCTCGCCTTCAGCTGCCAGCCACAGCGACTTCAACAATATTCAGAGGATCATTCCTTCACTCCTGCCACTGAAAAATTACTACCTCGGATCTGTGGGGAATCAGTTACTATTCGATTCCTCCAATCATCTGTAATGGTAAATACTCCAGTTCTGTGCCACCAAAGACTCAATACTATACTGCATAAAACTAATCTTCATAACTGAGCACATTGCAAACATACAGAGCCAGCTTAAACCTTAAGCAAAACCAGTCCACTTTCAGAATCACACTCTCGCCCAAAACACAAAATTCTCTAAATTTCTTGTAATTATTAGCAAATAACTCACATTCAAGAAACCAAACTCTGCACTTAAAAAACTTACAAAGATTGAGGCATATGAGAGCTTGGAGATGAGCTCGGGAACGCCGAAGCCACGAGGAGCTGAGCCGGCAATGTCGAAGGCAAGCGTGAAAGGGGATAAAACCACCTTAAATGGAAACTCGAGTATGTCAATGACCTGCTGCCCATACCGAGTTGTGAAGAGCTTGTACTGAAAGTCCGCAAATTTCTTCAAATTCTTCACCAGACGGTCTGTTCCTCTAGACATGGAACCAGGGAGAAAGGATAGAGGTGGAATTGCACCAAAAATAGCGGCAAAATGGGCGATGAGATGATGGGTTTATCCAATATTTGGTTTTTATAAAATGGGTAGACCGGCCCGTCCCCAAGTTTCTGTTGTTTCCAACTTTCCAGAGCAAGAATGTAATTCTCTTTTCAATTTTCCTTTTTAATGCGTAGGTTTAAAGCTTTTTTCTCTCTCTTTTTCCTGTTCTTTTTGAAGGGTAAGAAGGTAAGAAATGGAACACTGTGATCATAATTTATAAAAACATGGCAAAAATTGATGCAATAAAGCTTCCAACTTTTTTTTCATAAATGAAATGATAAAAGATGATTATATTAACTAGTTAATATATGTAATTATAAATTTACGAGTTCGAATCTCCACTATCCATGTATGATACTAAACAAATTGGGAAGACAAATAAAATAACCAAATACATTGTTGCACACAACTACTAGCGCTTTTAAGTTAAGGTATGGTTCATCCACCTCCTAATAATGCATTGAATTAAAATATATATATATAAAAGAAATGCAAAAGCTTTTTTTTTTAATACAAGGAAGTTTTATTGGGTAAATAAATACTTAAGAAAGTTATTTCTTCGTGTTTAGTTATTATTATTCGTTTTAGTTAAAAGTAGGGGGAGTGGGTTTCAACTTCAAACATTTTAGAAGATAAGTAATATTTTAATCGGTTAAACTATGTTTATGTCGACCATAAAAAATCTTTTTAGAAAACTAGGTGAAATTTTAGAACAATATTTAGATTTTGACTGGTTAGCATCTTTTTTTTTTTTTGCATACCACTATTAAAGTCTCGACAACTGAGAAAAAAAATATATTTTTAATGTTATTCTTAAACGGACAGTCGTTAATTTTTTTAGTTTAATGTGGAAATAGTTAAATTTTTAGTAATGATGAGTTTTGATATGGAGTTGCTAAGTTTGTTTGTAGGGTTTAATCACAACTTCTCTCGATGAATACAAATATTTTTCAACCTTTTGAAATACTTGCATAGATATAGAATTACATTTTCGAATACTATTGAAGATTAAAAGAATTTAACCAACAAAAAAAAAATAAAATCACGAGTAGCTTATCACATTGCCACGATATTCCGCGGAACTTATCCATTGAGAAACGAGGGGAAATGAGAGAATTTTGGAGCAAAAAATTCAATGATCCCATTGGAAATTCTGACCCAGTTAACTTTTTAGACCATCTAGGCTCTAGCCATCCAGATATCGAATTTGTACACAAATTTAATACCCGAAGAATGAAGATCGCCAAATTCTAACAAACGACTGAAATAAATGAAATTGTGGAGAAAGTAAAGGGAAAATTGCCCAAGAGCGAATAATCCCAATTCAAAAATTCCAGTTTTTCTCCAGTCAGCAAAAGGGTCAAACCATGGCGGCTTCAACTTCAAGCGCAGTGCTCTGATTGTATCCTCTGTACACTGAGCTAAAGAGGAATAAAGAATTCAACTAGCGATTCCCTTCTGAATCTCACCTATAAGGGTCTATTGGAACTTCTTCATTCCGAGCTGAAGTACCCAATATCTTCGAGAGCTTCTCCATTTTAACACAGATTAAAGTGCCCAAATGGCTGCGGCATCAGAAGTGGGTGCGAACGGAGAGAAGACGGCGACAACATCGCTTGATTACTTGGAGAGTAAGGTGGTCCATGAAACTAAGGCTCTACTTTCAGAGCTATGCCGCCATTTTTATGGGCTCGGATGGGTTTCCGGAACTGGTGGCAGTATAACCATCAAGGTCCATGATGATGCCATTCCCAAGCACAATCAGCTCGTCGTCATGTCCCCTTCTGGTTGGTTATTCGCCTCCCTCTCCACCTTCTCCCTCTGGGTTGTCTGATTTATAGTTTTCTTTTGTTTCCCCAGTTGGTTGGTCTTGGGAAGAGTCATTGGAGGTCTACCAAGCTTTTGCACGTTTCTCTGGGTTGCATCCACAGTTTTTTTGCCTCCCATTTCATGGGGATTTGCTATTTACTTTGTTGGGGTCATATTTGCTGTTATTCAATCCCTGGTTTGCATTTTCCGTGCTCTGGATGGCGTTATTGGATTGCTCTTTTAAGATAGTTATTAGAGCTTTGATTATTTGTCTAGAGGTATCTGTGTGTTCAAGCATGGTTTTATTACTTGCCTATGTTTCATGGATAAGGGCATCTGGCTTTATGGGGGATGCTTAAGCCAGTCTCAGTTTCAATCTCAAACGCTTGTTGTGTATCTTCAGCAGTTTACTTTGTCATCTGCTAGCTTTGTTGCTGGCCTAAACATGGCTCTCTGTCTATTTCTCTTAGCAACTGTATTGATTTGTAAATGTTGGACATCTGGTATGGTTCCCATACCAATTTTTCACGTGTTAACAGGCGTCCAGAAAGAGCGAATGGCACCGGAGGATATGTACGTGTTATCTCCTGATGGTTCCATTTTATCCTCTCCTACCGCGAAGCCATACCCACACAAGCCTCCAAAATGTTCAGATTGTGGTCCCCTTTTCATGAAGGTTTTGATTTCGTATCCTTCTTCTACCATGCTGCTGTGTGATTTGTTCTTCACGTTGGATGACAAGTTATTTACTATGTCATTTTTTTTTGTCAATTTGATTAAACTTCCAAGAATTGCATAGCCTTGTGTATTAATTTATTTTTGTTGTCTGTACAATTTGATTATAGATTATACGTCCAATAACTTTTTTTGATGTTACAACATGTATTTTCGAATGAAGTACTCTTAGTAGTATAATACAATCACAGTTGTCTGACATGAATCGTGATTGATACTGATCAAGTTTCTTGAAGCTTTTCAGTTCTTGGTTGCTTGGATCCTCTGTTTCTGTTTCCACCTTGGTGCAAATAATAGAAATATCATATCTTCACAAGCTGGTTTACACTTTACATTCTAAATACAAGTTTATGTTTCTCATTGTACAAGTGAGAAGTTATGAAGGCTACCTAATAATTATAAGGAGTCCTTATTCTTTTCATGATGATATAAGGTTATGCTTCAAAGGATCTATACACAACAATAATATGATACAGATTCTCTTGGAAATTGGTGAATCATATGTTTTTATTAAGGTTTAAGAAACATAATATTATAATTGCTAATGCTTACAGAAACTATCAATTTCTGTTTACTCGAGCCTTCTATTAATCAAATCATTATCGTATTCTCCTTATGAAAATCCCTTTGCATGAAGCTAAATACTATGGTATCGTTTCTTCTCTGACACACTGCATTTGTTGTATTAATCAGAAAGTTGAATCATTATGATTCATTGACTTCATTCAGGTTGACCGCTTTCTGCTTTTAGATTCTTGATTGTGCTGCAGTTGCAAGATCGATTATCAATATCTGACACTTTTTCTTGTTTTTAAGGCATATCAAATGCGAGATGCTGGAGCTGTTATTCACAGTCATGGGATAGAATCGTGTCTTGCAACAATGATCAACCCATCATCAAAAGAATTTAGAGTGAGTTTTCACCTCATGGCATCTATCCACAAGGATGAGTGTTCTATGTGTCCAATTCTGCAATTTTTGTCTGCCCACATTTTTGTTCTTCTGCATCCAGTACATGTCTCTTTTTTTTCCAGTTCTGATTATACTTTTGATCTGGGTGAAGGCTATATAGCTGAGCTGCCTTTCGTATGAAATTATTTCTAGCTCTATGGACTAGAATTAGATATTCTTTGGGAAGATGCTACCATGAATTGTATCTGGATTTGTTAAGCTGCTGTTAGTGGAGAATTAGCTAAATATTTTAGCAAAGAAATATAGTAGATATGCATAAGGTTATGATGCTAGCATGGGAATTCTGTCATGTAGGTTCATTATCTTGTTCCTTTGGAAGGCAAGATAAGAACATCTTTTTATCCTGTTTATTTATATTTTTATTATACATTTGTTTCCGTTTGTATTTCTTGTTTTTCTAAATTGTTCCTTACTATTTATTACTGCAGATTACTCATATGGAAATGATCAAAGGAATCAAAGGGCATGGTTACTACGATGAACTTGTGATCCCCATTATAGAAAATACGGCTTATGAATACGAGCTCACAGAATCTCTAGCTAAAGCGGTATGGAGTTCTAATGCATTTAACTTGCATTTTATTGGCCAATTTTCCTTGTTGATCTTCAATCATTAACAATACTTCAAGGGGGAAAAAGAAGAGAAAAAGAAAAGAAAAGAAAAAAACTTCTAGGGGAATAACAAAGAGGAACAAGGATGTACGCCATTTCCACTTGACAAATAATGGACTAATGCAGTCTTTTTATTTGGAAAGAAATTTATTAATATCGATGCAGATCCCAAATGTATATATGTTGGGTGACTTCACCACACTGATCTCTGTGTCCTTCAAGGAATGTTGAACATCATTTTGCAGAATACTAGCTATCTTGTCATTCGTACGAAAATGATGGAAAATTTCTTGATGTTGATCAATGGAATAACCTTAGATGGTTTATAGATGATAACAAACTTTTCCTGCCAGTAAAAGACCATGCAACTCTAGACAAGTGTTTATTTTGTTCTAAAATTCACATTTCACTAGTAAATCATGTGTAAAAGTAAATGCAATTTTATTTGCTTTCTACAGATTGAAGCCTACCCGAAAACAACAGCTGTGCTTGTCCGAAACCATGGCATCTATGTTTGGGGAGATTCATGGATCCATGCAAAAACTCAGGTTTGTTATGCATAGTAATTGGTTTGGGGCCTTGGGCCATGTTGATAGACCTCATTTTCTGAGACTCACTCTCTCTGTATACCAATTTGTGTCAAGGTAGTAATATTAATCATTTTTAGCCTTTTTTTTTGCCTTGATTTAAATAGAATGGTTCCTGCAATCACTTTAAATGCCTCATTTTGGTATTGAAGTCTTGAAACACTTGTGTTTTCATAGCTTCACCTATACTCTGGAACAGTGATAAATAAGGTACATCTATAATCTACATGCATTTTGAGTGTAAGATTTGACAAATTTGAACTTTTGCCTACTCTTTTTAGCTATTATTGAGGCTAGTAAAAAATGTAAAAAGTTGAGAGGGAATAAGTTCAAACCATGGTGGCCACCCACCTAGGATTTTTCTTGCCAAATGTTGTGGAGTCAAACAGTTACCTCTACAATTAGTCAAGATGTCCACAAGTTGGCCTAGAAAACTCATGGATATTAAAAAATAAGAACTTTTGCCTACTTTCCAAAATTTTCAGATTTGTACAGTGACGATCCAGCATGCAGGGCGAGGGAAGATATTACTTTCGATACTCAGACATCACTTAAATGTTCTAATAGTCCACTCGTTGTTTCAGGCTGAATGTTACCACTACCTCTTTGATGCGGCCATAAAGCTTTACCAATTGGGCCTAGACTGGTCTACTCCAAATCATGGTCCCCTCCAAAATCTCAAAGAAGTTGTTGTAGGTGGTTGCAATAATGAAGCATCTTCAAAGGTTGTAGCTCTGATATAGATTATAGACTATAAACTTGGGCAATTTGATTTTAGTTCAATCTGTGCGTGTGGTGTGTATGTATGTACACGTCTTTGTTAAATTAAATTGTTCTTTATTGTTTTTTTTTTCTCTTGAGTTTGAAATATTAACTCTATGATTCAGTTTCATTTTTCGATAATTTTGTTTGCAGCATTGTATTGTTCTTGACATAGAAGGAACTACTACTCCAATATCATTCGTTACTGATGTTCTCTTCCCATATGCTTGCAACAATGTTCGCAAACATTTGTCTCTAACATTCGACACTGCAGAGACTAAAGAGGATATTAAGTTGTTGCGATCTCAGGTAAAATAGTTCTGTTCAGGAGTTCAACTAGATCATAAAAAATCTATGATGTTGGGTTAGAGTATTTTCTTAATAAGTTTCAGAGACTTGTACAATTATTGAAGAATGGCTATATGATAAAATGGAGAATTTTAACAAGAGCTGCCTTGTGGTACTTAATGTCTAAGACATTTGATATATTTTTTATTTAGTGAAGCATAAAATTCAACATAACCCTCTTACTATTTTGGGTTTTAAGCAAAATTTTACAATAAATGGTTCAGTTTAAGCATAGTTAGAAAAGTAGTGTAGTTAACCTGTGCTGGAATTAGTAACACTGAAAATACAACTGCAGGTGCAAGATGATCTGGAAAAAGGCGTTGCTGGTGCTGTGCCTATTCCTCTTGATGATTCTGCAAAAGAGGAGGTTGTTGCAGCTTTAGTTGCAAATGTTGAAGCCATGATAAAAGCTGACAGGAAGATTCCTGCCCTAAAACAGTTGCAAGTAAGCAGAACTAATTATTAATGAAGAAAATAAAGATTTAATAAAGAAATGAAGATAATAACTTACTATTGTTGGGCTAGAGCTAACATCCAGCATTGACAGGGTCATATATGGGAAACTGGATTTGAGAACAATGAATTGAAAGGAGAAGTTTTTGAGGATGTACCAAGAGCTCTGGAGAGGTGGCACGCATCGGGCATAAAGGTCACATATACTTTTCCCTTCACACTTGAAAAGCATAATTAAGTGCTTCATCTATGAGCACTTTAACGTAGGTTTAAGTGATTTAAAATTTTTTAAAGGTACTTTTACGGATGAGACGAAACATTTGGAAAAATACTTCTTTTAAAGTCGAATCAGATTCACCCCTGAATTAGTTTCCCTATAAATCTATGTTGATAGTCATTATTCCCATATGGAAACTACTATGGGTCCTTGACCTTTACTCCAGTAATATCTATATCTGTTGTTACTGTAGTCTTCTGTTTTTTGTTGCAAGATAAAATAAAATGAATCCTCTTCCCTGGATAGCTCTTGAAATATTTACAGTTCCCCTATGTCTTTTTTACTCATTTCAGTTCTATTGTACTCGGTTTTGAGTTTTTCATTTGAAGTCCTTAGCTTTAAAGTTCAAAGTTTCCTACCATAGTTCTTGGAGCTTAATATGTTGTCAGCATCTGTTTGTTTATCAGTTTATGTACTATGGAAGTCAGTTTTACCGATGATTAACTTCTCACCTTCAAACCTTATTAAAAATCAATCCGGTATGCTCGATATCTTAGAAGGTGTTGATGGTTTAGTACCTGGAAGTACATGCAGCGTTTTAGTTACTTGCAGAGATAACCAAAGCAGCACAAACATGCAATACATACATCCAAAGTTCTCGTTCTCTCATTTGGTTGACATTTTTGGTTTCTTGTATTCACTCTCAACTCTTGTAATATAAAGAGAATTCAAGTTCCTCCATTTGTTTCTGACATGGCTGCTAACCATGATGAATCTTTATTTTCTAATAACGAAGAAATAAAATGATTTTCGCAGGTATACATATACTCCAGTGGCAGTAGGTTGGCACAGAGGCTTTTATTTGGAAATACGAAATATGGGGATCTAAGAAAATATTTGTCTGGATATTTTGACACCTCAGTGGGGTAAAATCTAATTTTACTTTTGCTAATAGAAACAAGAGAATGTTAGTTCTATATCAGTACTATTATTCAAGCTATTCCTTATATGCTCTCAGGAACAAAAGAGAAACACGCAGTTACGTCGAAATCAGAGAGTCTGTCGGAGTTGATAAGCCATCGGAAATTTTGTTTGTCACCGATGTCTTTCAGGAAGCTGTAGCTGCAAAAGCGGCAGGTATTTACTAATGAAATTCTCCTGTGATTATTATGTGAAGCAACTTTTAGTCCAAATTTCTACTGATTAAAGGAACCGGGCGAGAACGGAGAATGCCATTCCCAGTTCATGGAATTAAATTAGGGGCAAAATTTTTCTTGTGCCTACTCGTGTCCTTGTCTTAAACAGTGAATCCCCACCTCAAGGATTCATCTCCGCGGAAGCTTTTCGTGTCTTTAGTTTTTCGTATGAATTTTAGATATTTTAACTCAAATTAGGATTGCTTCAAGAGTGTATAATCTCTTGTTCCATTGTTTATAAATCAGTTATCTGATTGAAATCCTTTTTTTCAGGATTGGATGTGAACATATCCATCCGACCCGGAAACGCTCCTCTTCCAGACAATCATGGGTTCAAGACCATTCAATCATTTTCAGAAATCTGAAGAGAGCTGGTATGTGTGCCTCTTTTTCTATGTTAGAATGTACAATAAAGCTTGAGAAGAGGAATATGTTTCACGAAGAAATAACTCTCCAATATCTCTTGAGTTTGAAATGCTAGTTTCTATTGTCTGCAGTGGAATTTGAGCAATTGAGAGCATCAATATTCTTCTTTTTTAAGTCTTATTCATTTCTTTCGTGATGATGAACGTTGTTATCGTTACCTCTGACCATCATGTATAGTGACACCCACCACGCTTTTATGTTCCTATCACTCTATTCGAGACTAGATTTGATACCCCTATTACATGGAACCATCAGGTTAGAAAGTTAAGTTCTACCATTTGTACAAATAAAGAATGAATTACATTGCACGAATTGAAAATATGATTCTAGTTTGACGTATGATCTCATTCAATTGTTAGGGACCGACCTCAATCAAAGGGAGCTATATTCAATGAATTTTTCTAACTTGGTATGTGAATTGTACCTAGTGAGCCTAAATGAAGATAAGTTTGAGCTCACAAGCCATCCTTAATGTGTTACTCTAATGCTATAATTCTCTCTTTTAACGAGGGATTCTATAAGAGAGTTTAACCAACCAATTACATTATTGGAAATAATGCAATATTCTACCAAAAGTCACTCATTGGGAGAAAGCTCTTTCTTTTTGGCTTAATTTCCTCTTTCAATTGTTTTTTCACAAGTGTGGATGGATATTTTTCCTTCTTCCTTTTTGCCTTTCTCAATAGTAAAAAGAGTGAGTTTAGAAAGGTAGAATTAATATATTAATTACATGTCTCATAAATTAACATCTAATAGTCTAAGTGTGATTAGGTTATGAAAAGTATAAAATATGTGATTTAGATTTGGACTTAGCTATGCCCTAAGAGATATTTTATGATTGATAAAATATTCCTTAAAAAAGGATATTAAAAAATAAAAATTATGGTAAAATGCATTCTTGGTCCTTAAAGTTTGGACTTGTTTCTATTTGGCCTCTGAATTTAAAAAATCATAATCTTTTGTCCTTGAGATTTAAATTTAATTTCAATTCGGTCATTCAGAGATCAAATATGTCACGTTTCAAACTAAATAATTAAATAGAAACTAAATTTAAATTTCAATGATAAAAAAGGAGCAAAATAGAAACCAAATTCAAATTCCAATGACCAAAATGTTTTTTACTTAAAGAAAATAAAATTTCTACATATGTACTCCTCCTATGTTACGAGTGGTAAATTCGAATCTTCGTCTCCTAATTTATAATGCAATATTTTAAAAAATAAATGGAAAATAAGTGAAGAATGAAGATGGGATGATGGATTTTAGTGGCATTGAGAGGGAGACAAAAAAAGGGGGGACTTGGAAAGGACTTTGCCACGTATTCTCCAACTATGTTTTGGCACCACATGCCTGTCTCCACTTTTTTTTTTTTCCTTTTTTTCATTTTTTTATCTCTTTTTTCTTTTTTTGCGAATTTTGAATTTTTTCAACAATCTCCACTCTTATCATTTCTTCTTCTCCCTCTCTCTCTTAAATTATTTATTTTTCATTGCTTTTTTTCTTCTCTCAACATCTTTTGACAAATGAGAATGTTTCTTAGTTACATGTTCCAACTTCAATGATTGTCATTTTTTCCATTTTGTATTGGAATACATTTTGACTAACCATTTATTTTACTCTTATTATAAAGTGGTACACATAAAAAATGAGAGAGAGAGAAATTTATTTATTTAAAAGAAAAATTGGGTAAAATATTATATTATAAAATAGTTAGTTTCTGCCTGTTAGCATTAAAACTAATTTTAAATTAAGTTTAAATACTATTTCGGTCTTAATAAATTTAGATTTGGTTTTTCATTTTGGTCTCAATACCTTAAAAACGTCTATTTTGGTTATTCTACTTTCAACTTTTGTTCATTTTAATTTATGTTCTTTCGAAAGGTTCGTTTTGATCACTATTAAAAAATGATTATTTTGGTCCCTTCATTTTTATTTTTATTTCATCTTTCTATCACAGTTTTAACATGACATTATACTCACTAAATTTCTTGAAATATAGCCATAAATTTGTATCAAATAATTTTATTTTGCATGAAATAGGACCAAAATGTTTACTTAGACTAAAACTGACTTTTTAAAAGTAAAAAAACAAAAATGAAATAGTCGAAAGTAGAAAGACTAAAATAGTACTTAAATCTTACAAATAACCTGTCATCTTTCCATTGATGGAAAGTAATGTCATATACTCCAATAGACCATTTTCGAAACTTCACTAATTAAATTAAAAGATTTTGATACGTAAGAATCAAATAGAAATTTATCCTCGAATCATAAACCAAAAAAGTATATATATATACATTAATAGTTGGCAAGTAAATCCCAAAATAGTGTCATGTGAACACACAGCTCATATTGTCCACTTTGTATTTAATTTTGCCAAACAAAACCTAAATCTCCAACCCAACCCTTTGGAATGAATCTAATTGGAGAAACTTATTAACAAGTTTGTGATTGATTAAAATTTTGGCAACTCCCATGACATCTAAGACTCAAAACAACAACAATTGACTTTGAATTATGGTTGTTACCCACTTTGAAATTTGATTGGTAATTTGTTTTTCCTTTGAGAAATTTAATAGGCAACCAGTTTTGAAATATTTGAATCTTCGCCTTACCACACAAGTTTTGCCTTTTCGCCTCTCATCCTTACAGCTATGATTAAAATTTCATTCAACTTTTGACTTCTTTCGACAAGATTTATCATCCAGCGTTTCGATACGCATGAGGCATCTAAATCTTAGATGAAAGCAATTTTATTCTTAAGAATTTGTTGTTAACAAGTCAAATAAAAAATAGCTTAAATAAATTGTTCACATCCACACTATTTCCATTTTAGCCCGACATTCATAAACTATGTACCAAGAAAGAGAGCAAGAGTTTGGTTTTTTTCAATCTTAGAATTTTTGATCGAACGCTCTTCAAATGGGTTAAAAACACTTTTTACTGTTCTAAAAGATTGAAGGTTGAAAATTTAGAGATGAAAAAAAAAGGTTGTAAATTAGAACAGAAAAGACAAAGAAAGAAAAAGCAACAGTATTTACAGCTCCATTTGTAGAACAAAGAAATCAATCAAACACTGAGTGGAACTTCCAACCATCTTCCTCATGGATCTCCACCATGTTTAATGCATCCTTCTAATTCAGACCCACCATCAAAATTTCTCAACAAAAACTCAAAACTCTCTGTTTCCAATGGTTAATTTATTGACTTCTCACATTCTCTCTGTTCTGTGGAGGGTGGGATTTGGGAATGGAACTGATGATCAAAATTTTCTCACCCACTTTCCCGGAAAATGGAAAGGAAGAGAAAATTGCTGGAAATTGAAACCAAAAACGAGTAATAGAGGAAGAAAAATGGAGATAAAAAAAGAGGACTCTGCGATTTTCGATGGGATTTCTCATCAGATTGTACAGTGAAAATTCAAAGCAAGATGACTCTGCTTTTTTTCTGTTTCTCAGAGAACCAATTTCAAATCCACACCCAATTGATTGACGAGACGATTCTCTATCTAAAATCAATCAAAAAAGGAGAAAAAAGTTTCGAATCTCTACAAACAAACCCTTGTTTAGTTACGAGGAAGACGACGACCCGGAAACCCTAGGCGATGTCTCGGGGAACAGAGAGAGAAGCTGCGGCGGCTCCGCCGCCCTCGGCGTGTTCATCGGCGACGGATGCAAGTAAAACCCCTTCTCGGCGATCGCCCTCTCCTCCTCCGACGAGCTCCCGAGCGACGGCGACGACGAGGATTTCTCGAACAAGGGGTCGTCGTTCAACGGCGTCACAGGGCTCAGCGCCAGAGACGGGAAATCAAGGATGCTCGGCGACAGAATCTCCGCGTTCCGAGGAGAAAACGCGCCTGCACCGGCACCGGCACCGACGCCGGCGAAATTAGGAATCAGGGTATTGATCATGAGGCTGTTCTTGAGGTGATTCCGGCGCTCGTAGAGCTTGAAGCTCTGCTGTTTCTTGGGCGCCGTCTTGATCGGAGGAATAGCGAAGCTCTTGGAGGATTGAAAGGGGTCGTGAGACGACGGCGGCGGAGGCTTGGGGGAATCGGAGGAGCCGGTGAGCATTTGAACGACGTGCTTGAAATTGGAGGAATCGGCCTGAACGAAAGTGGTGGGGTAAGGGTTGGATTCAGATCTGGGGAGGAGTTTAGGGTTGTGGGGGAGAAGGCCGCCATTGTTGGAGGCGCTGAAGCTGTTGGGAGAGTTATTTGGGGAAGAAGGGTTTTTTTCCCTCTCATGGAGTCTTGAGGAGGAAGAGGAAGAGATTTCCATTGATGGGTATCTCTGTATTGCAACAACAAACAAACAAATTCTACTCTCTTCTTCTTCTTCTTCTTCTTCTTCTTCTTCTGTTTTAGCAGTTCAAAAGGCCAAAAAGAAGGAGAGAGAGAGGTTTTTGATTGGAGGAAGAGGGGAGAAAGAGTGAAAAACAAGGCTTTTGATGAGGGAAAAGGGGGGAGAGGAGGAGCAAAAAAATTGGAAAAAAGTTGCTTAGCCTTAGGCTATTGCTTGTGTATGCAATGTTTTTGTTGTCTTCTGCCTCTCTCTCTCTCTCTCTCTTAAGTCTTCACTTTCTTATTCTTGTGGGGTTTGAAACTTTGAAGTTTTCCTCTTTCTTTCTTTTCTTTCATATTTAAAGTTGGTTTAGGGGAAGTTTTGGTTTGAAAGGTAAACCAAATAGAAGATGTTCATCATGTTTGAAGAAGAGGGAATTTTACCCTTTTGGTCTTCTATTGGAAAAATAGGTTTTTGAAAATATATCATGTTGGTCTCACCAAAAGCTTAGAATTAGTGAGTTTTGGGTTCGTTTGGAGTTTATGCTTAATATGTATTACAAAAGGTAATTTCATATCCCAAGGGATAGTTCAGTTGACAAAGACTTTAATCTCTTTGTCACAATAGATGAGACGTCTCAAGTTCAAATTTTTCAATGAGTTTAATATAGGAACTTTTGATGTCTCCTGAAAGAATGACTTATACTGTCAGTAGAAAAGTTATACTTTTGAATAAACAAACTCACGTAACAAATGTAAGTTTGGCTTTTTAGACCGTTCTAGAAGAGACTTTAATTTATACATATTATTTTATTAAGGAACTATTTATGGGAACTTGAACAAAAAATATTCTATTTTTTGTCAACTTAAAAGGAATATATTTTTTTAGAGATAGATTAAGAAAAACAAAATAAAATGAAAGGGTTTGAGGTGTGATTGGCTGGTGAGCAAATGCCCAACAGTCCATGGAATTGGAACAAGAGGATAGCATTTATTTGGTTGAAGGAAGGAAGGAACCAAGAATTTTCTTTTTTTTTTCTTTGTTAATTTATATATAAAAAAAAGAAAAAGAAATAATAATTATGTTTGGAGGGATGGGCATAAATCATAATAATGGGAAATATTTGGTAAAGAAAAAGAAAAGCAGAAGTAGGCTTTGACTTAACAGCCCCTGGCCAGAAGGACTTGTTTGTCTATGTGTCTGCCTAATGCCGTTGGGATGCTGGAATTTTAAAATTTTGATTAAAAAATATTTTTTGATTCGTGTATTTTTATTGGAGTAACGATTTAGTCTCAAACTTTAATATGTAACCATTATTTAGTTTCTATAATTTCAAATTTGTAACAATTTAGTTTCTATCATGAAAATTTTGTTCAGTTTTTGGCTTTGACTAAATGTATTTTTATAAATTACAAAGACTAAATCGTTGTATGATAAAACTCGAAACTTAATTTTGATAAGAATTTTCACAATAAGACTAAATTGTGACAAATTGTAAATTATACAGATTAAATTGTTACCAATTTAAAAATGACTAAATCGTTTCGGATTAAAATTTAAAAATTAAATTATTACTTTAACTTAATATATTTTTTAACTTAAAATTTTAAATTTGATCCTTTAATTTCATAAGGTGTCTCTGTCGTACTGTTTTGACGCTATTTTTCCCTATTGGAATACTGATGTTTTTTATTTGGTTAATTATATTGGTTTGACTACATTAACATTTAGGTTTGAGTAGAAAATGGAAGAAGATAGATTTTAATAAATTTTTAGAAACCAAGTTAAAATTAGGTCTAAATTATAAGGATGAAATTTATAATTAAACCAAATAAAGAATCTGTCCAACAAACTTTATTATTATTATTATTATTATTATTATTATTTTTTGCAAAAAAAAGAAACAGTTTTTTCGATTTGAACTAAACGAATTACTTGCTAGAAGTTAAAGTTATTTTATTTTTTAAATTTTGTATGGAATTTACATAAATGGTAACTGAAGTTGATGACTTTTTAGAGTTCTGTTGATTTACCATTCTTAGAGAACATGATTTGACAAATCAATTTTTTTTTCTTTTTTTAAGCAAAATGTGATGGTAGGTAAAAAATTCATGAATCGATCTCATCGTCTTTACTGTATAGAAACTATGTATAAAATCACTAGAGATGACTTGACATTAGTGTAGCCATCTAGTATAGGGTCAAAATAGCCCGTTCGTGTGAATAGTTTGACATATCATTCTTGAACTCTTTTGTTTTTTTTTTCTTTAATTTTAAGCAAACTTCAATATTGGTAAGAAGAAAATTCATGAATCAACCTCGATGTCCTTATTTTATAGGATCTACAAGATAACTAGAGGTACCTTACCTTGTCCCTCGTGTAGGCGTCTAGTATATAGGCACATCCTATTATTCGTACGATAAATGATATACTTCATGAATAACTTGAAATTATTTTTCTCACTTTTATCACTCATTTTTGTTTATATCATTTTTCTTACAAGGATGGTGTCTTTATCCAGAAAATGATTGCTGAATTTTGTATTTTTAAATGGTCAAACTTTGACATTTTTAGGGTGAAATTGATAAGTGATTCTTAGAAGCAAAGTTTTGTCCATGACATCATTTTTTAAACCTAACCTTCATGACTTGAGATGCAAAAATCAAGTACAAAACTCACATAACATTAAATGTCAAGCAATAAAAGTGGTATTGTATAATCTAAGTTATAGATTAATCATCGTCGTTCAAGTGGTTAACATATATTAACATATATTGGAGATTTCTTCTTATATATATCTTCAATCTCAATCCAATTAGTATTAGGATATATTTTGATGCGTGGCTTTGGTAGATTTAATTTGAATATGAAAAATACAATTTATTTATAAAAAAAAAAAAAAGGAGATTGTTGCCACTATGTATTGAATATGAATATGTTCTTGTTCCAAAAATAAGTGTTTGCATATAGTAAGGGAAATCCCATTAGATTCCCAAAATTTTAGCATTGTCAAATCCAAATTTCTGAATATGTTTATTCCCACATCCATATTAGCTAGTGGCTCTTAATTTTGTTTCCATTCTTAATACTAAAAAAGAAAAAAAAAAAAAGAAGAAAAAGCACTTGGAATCCAATCCCTTCCATTTGTATATTTGAAAAGAAAGAGAAGGCATTGTTTGGTTTTGGTAGTCAAAATTAAGATTGGAATCATTTCAATATCAAAATATGAGAATTAAAATTATTTCAAAGTGTTGTCACTTCTTTGATTGTTTGGTTATGTTCAGGTTGACTTTTTTCTCCCTCATATATCTTGTATTAGAAATTCTTACCCACCACTCAACAATCACGTCTAGAGTTTCACTAGCTCAACAAATTAAATGAATACTTATGCCTTATGTTATTAATTGCTTGTCTAACTATAAGATTTTTTGAGTCACGAAACAACATTCTCCACTACTTCATGGCCTACGTGATCCCGAATTCTACCACATTAGGGTTCTCTTAAATTTTAGCAAACGCCCTCTTTAAATATCATACACAAAGTTGTTTGAGGTATAATTACTTTCTATTTATAATCTATGAATTCTCTACTCTTCCTTTATCATCATGTACTTAATTTATCATTACTTTAGTAAACGCTATATATATATCTATATCATTGAACAACTCAAGTGTCTTTTTTTTTAATCCCAACAACTCGTGGAGATGAGAATTTTAAAGTCAGAAATAGGTGTCTTAACCAGTTGAGCTAAGTTCATATTGACTGAACAACTCGAGTGATTTTCCTTATTTGTTGGACATCAGTTGTTAATCAATATCTAACATCTAACTAAGTAATCGTTATAAATACGATGATTGAATTTACATGGTGTGTTTTCTCCAAAATACGATACTCTACCAATCATGTAATTTGATTTTATAAACCTTTTGTTTCCAAAATTCTATGATCATGGGGATGAAAATGCAAAGACGTGGAGCCCAAATTAATAACACAAATCTACAATAATGTCAAGTGATGGATTTGTTAGAGGTTAAAATATCAATGATTTGATTCACTCATATAGGCTAGTCCAAAAGCACCATCAAAGGTCCATACACACTCATTATCTTTTCCCTACCAACCATAATATGTAATTAAATCCCTACATATATATATATTACACATATAATATTATTGAATGACTGTAAATCACTTGGATAAAATAAATAAAAGATTTCTCCAATATGATAAAGTAAGCTTAGGGTTCTTGGGAGCTCAAAATATCAATTCTTTTCCATTATATTTTCATAGAAATATTATATTTGATCGAGACTACTAATTATTCTTTAGGTAAAGTGACCATCGTGGATTTTGAACTTATTTTCTCCTAATTAACCTTAGCTCTTTTGGACTAATGAGTCAACCATGGTGATTTGACAGTTTTTATAACCTATCTTTTTTATTTTAAAAATTCAACCATGATAATCAGAAGAAAACTCTAAAATCTTTTAGCCCTTATTTGATATGATTTCTTTTTTTTTCCCTGTCGTGAAAAGTTCTTATTTCATCCTAGCAATTTATTTGGTTTCTTTTTTTCACATTTCTTAAGGAAAAAAAAACAAAAGTTTAAGAACTATATATTTTTTAAAATTTTTTAATTTTGACTTATATTTTTAAAACGTTTTCAAAGAGTTGGATAACAAAACAAATAATTACGTTCGAAATATGGTTTATAAACTTAATTTTTAAAAGTAAAAAAAAAATAATAAATAAATTGTATAAACAATCAATACAAAATGAAGGAGGACAATTATCAGTTCCTTGTTCGCTCGCCCCTAATTTCTAATCATTTTACCAGCTTCCCTAGAGAATCATATGTTTTCAACTCCCACTCAATATTTAAATAAAAATCTACCATTCAATTTCTTTTTTAGTTCAACAAATACATTATTGATGCAATTTTTGGGAAGTTGGTCGGATTGAGAGTCGGTGAACCACGACCGCCAAGTGATCAAGGAGAGTGGGTCTGGTTAGGAGAAGCCAAGACCCGATAGGTTGTGAACATGGAAATGATGAGATCTTGTTGTTTGGAAGACCGAGAGAGTTTATAGTCTTTACGAGATCTTGGTTTTGGAAGTTGAGGCGAAAACGACCTACAAAAAGAGAAGGTGAGTGGATGTCGACATGGTGCCGGCGTACCACGCTCCAATGCTTAAGTCAGTATATGAACTTAAGAGGAGAGAAGTAAAGAATGGCTTGAGAAGAAATGATTTAACTTGGAAGGTTACAGGTCCTTTTTATTTATAGGAGATGTGGTATGGGGGAGGTGCCGTGAAGATCTAGGAGTGTGAGCAGTACTAGCTGAAAGGCTCTCATACTATTTGGAGGGCACGGAGCATAGATGCCAAACAAACCTGACCCCTATCTATCGTCGTAGAAGCAGTCCCAATCTTTAAACTTTCGGAACTGGTGGGGTACTAGGCACAAGATAATATTTATCTTAGTTGTTCATAGCCATATGGATGCGCTTGGTCATGCAAGGATCGTGCTATGGCCGCGCTATTGGGCAACGCTATTTCCTTCTTATGTCATGTTAAAATATCTCTACCAACATATATAGCTCATTTTTTGCCTAACTTTAGTGTATTTTTTAGTGCATCATTTAGCACATCCTATAATGTACCATTTATCGCATCCTTTTCAAAGAAAGACCTTTAAGGGATAATTTTGTGAGGAGAGATCTTATAGTTTAAACTCTTTTAAATATAAAATATGAAATTCGAACCTCCGACTTAGAGAAAAAAATAGTAGATCCGTAGCTTCTATAAACTCAAATAATTTTGTTAGTTACAATGGTGCTTGAAATTTATTGCATTCGAGAGGGAGAGGGTGGAGATAAGTTGGGACAAAAGTCTTGAGTAATAATTGCATCTCGAGAGTGTGATTTCAAAAGGCTCATTAATGACAATATGAGAAAGTTGTTATACTACATAAATAAATATATAAGTATATGAATCTCTCTCATTTTACTTGTGTGCGATACTTCAGAAGTACTGTATTAAAAATTGAAAAATACTTAAGGTAGAACTAAATTTTATTCTCACCCCCCATAAAATAAACATTTAATTATGCTAAAAATAAGATTGTTCCTTATCCTCAGAGAACTAAATATTTTCTTTGAAAATGAACGTGGTCTATGGACCACTTTCCCTTCACTTTTCAATGCCCTTTTTCTAGGCCACACCTCATCATCATTTTGTCTTCTCCTCCCTCCTTCCACCCACACAACATCTCTCTCACATATGTAAACTAAAATATCAATGTGGACAAACTTTCAAAAACTTCCGATTACGTGAGAATGTTGATTCAAATATCAATGTCGATAGATGTTCTAAAAAGAAACATTTAAATTAATAAATAAACAATTCAAACTTTTTAAGTCAATAACACTTTGTTGTTAGTATCTATATTCACATTAGTGACGTTATATATATATTTGTATTTCATCGATATTTATACGCTATAATGAAAAACATCGATCAATTTGAACGACATTACTCTACACATCAACGTAGTTTACATTTGTTCTAAAAATAAGATATTGAGATCCTCGCACTTATTTTTATTTTAACTAAAGAAAAATCACTCATTTAACTAATTTGGGCTATTTTTAGCTAATATAATTTTCAATGGGCTAAAACAAATTTTTTTACCCTTCTTAAAACTTTCGTCTGTTGTCCACCTACATATATAAACAATATTTTTTTGACGATAGAAAAGTGTTTTATAAGAGTCCATTCGAACATAATTCAGTTGATAAAACACTTATTATCGTCTCAAAAGTAGAAAAATTATCCTAGCCACCAATGGTTGACAAAACACAGTTAAGAAAACTATATAATATGGAAATTAAGATCATTACCGATGATAATATGTTTTTATATTAACTGCTATTGAATATCTGATAAGTCATTATTTTTCTAATTATTTATTTTACCTTTTTCTCTTTGAATTGTCAAATATTTAAGAGTGGTCAATACTCTGACATCTTACGGATACGGACTTAATGCTTTCCTTGCGTAGGTTCAACTTTGCCAAGTTTCCAAGAAAAGAGAATGTGCTATTTTAAAAAGATTTTAAGTGAATTAAAAAAATTATATAAAAAAAAAAAACGTTTTTAAAATGTTGGCCGGCTTGACTTATTGGCCAAAATTAAAATAAACATTATAATTAAAAACTAAAATAGTGTGTCAGAAATGTTAGGTTTTAATGCAGAGAGAATGCAAAAGACAAAATTACAAAGGCAAAGTCTTTGCTTTGATATTTTCTCTAATTTTTACTTTGTACTTTGTAGGATCCGCCGGCCCCACCAAAACCCCCATATATATTATTTAGTCACAAATTTATCCACATCCCCAACATCAATAAGTATTATACTCAAATTGACATAATTATTACGATTTACTTGATCATATTTGAATTAATCATTAGTTTTATATCTAATGTATCATGATTCTTATGATTTATTGTGGGTAGAGGTGAAATCAATCAAAGATAAATTAAACATATGCCCCTCTCGTCTTGAAACATGGGTAATTTGATCACAACTCGGATATGTTGAGGATGAGGTTGGAGTGGCCAACTGTGCATAATGCAAAGTGAAGCTGGACTGAGAAAATGGGGAGGTTACGCCCGTGGAAGATCTGTTGATAGTTGACCGAATGTCATTTTAGTTGACGGATAATCTACTAACAATCGACAGAAGATCCGCTAAATGACAGATACATTTAATTACATAGCGTCATTTGCAATAGTCTTTTTATAAAATGCAGAGTCCCACTTTCGTAAAAGTACGTAATCTCTATGCATTTTATTAAGCTCGAGAAACCAACTTGGTGCAACTTATTAGTAGGCTCAAAGTTCATACTCGCATAGTAAGATGTTACTTCATACAGTACAGGTATCAATAACTTCCACAATAATTATATGCATTTTTTTTCTTTTTTAATATAACATATCGGGTAGAGATTCGAATTCACGATTTTTTAATCGAAGATAGGAGACTTAAACTGGTGTGCTATGTTTAGATTTGGATAATCATATCTCTATTCTATATCACTTTTTGCCTAAATTGTATTTGAACCAAATTGCTCACGCACCCATAATTATTGTTTCAAAAAGATAAAAATAAATGATAATTATTAGAGGTTCACGAGTTCAATATAAATAAAATATATACTACGAAATTTTTTACTATAATTACATATTTACCATTCCTTTTTTTTTTTTTCCTGAAAATGAGACTATTCCATGAAATTTATTGCATAAAATATTGTGACCCATTTTTTTAATTCTACGTTTTATGTTTTTTAATTTGACAACAATCTACTATTTTTTCTTTCATTCTTTAAATTCAAACCTTTTCTCTTTTACTCTTACAATCAAACCAAACAGTATTTAATTAATATAATTGTATTTATAATGTGCCATTTATTAATTAATTAATTTGAAGAATCTAATTGTAGATTTTCAAAAAGGATGGGCTGGAGGAATATGGGACCAACTTGTTCAAAAAAATTTATCATTTTTTTTTTCTTTTGCAAAGTCAAAGGAAAAAATTTCCATATCAATTATTTTAGACTCTTTTATTTCTAATTATTTTTTCTTTCATATTATGCCTTTTTTTCTTATTTTGGCTAATAATCTATGGTTGATTGTTTCATGTTTGTAGATTGATATATTCCTATATTAGTCATCAACTTATCTTTCTATTGACCAAACTTCATAATTTATATGTTGGAAAATAATCATATATTTATTAATTGTTTATGACTAAGTTTAGATATAAATTTTTAACTTCATGTAACGCTCTTGATGTAACATTGCAGGTACATGATTTGAACTAAGATTCAGAATCAAGATTTCGCCTGTTGATGCAGCATCAAGGCCATCAAGTATCAACTTCAAATTCCTACTCAAATTTTGGGTTCATACGTTATCTTTTATATTCTCGTACTTTATTTTCGTAAAGCTTAATTAGCTTGATCCGTTAATATAGCAAGCGATTTATGGTTTGGTTTACTTTTTCATATCTTTAGCCTTTTGGTGAATGGGAAGAGTATTATTTGGGTAAAAATTAAGTTATTATAACTAAAATGACATTATCGTCCAAAAAAGGATGAAGACTTTTCTACTTTTATATAGCCTTTTTATTTTATTCAAACTTGAATGAGTTTCTTTCAGTCCATTTTGGTGGGTAGTGCCTACCACTTGGATATTGGCTACCAAAAATTAACTTTATAATATAACATAAATATGTTGGTTTGCAGTCCAAATTAATAGAAATTTATGTTCTTTTCAAACATTGACATAGTCCTACTATCCTATTAGATATGTGATTATATATTTTTGTGGGTCATTTTCTTTCTTCATTTTTTTTTTTTTGTTTCTTGTGATGATTGAAAGATGGTTTTAATCATGCAAATTTATATTTTTGTTCTTTTTTATAATGGGGTGGAGAGGCTTCTAGAAATGCTATTATTTAATTCTCTTTTTAGAATGAATCGTGCCAATATAAATATAATTAAGCGGTTAAAATATCTTGCTCTTTTTTTAAAGTTCGTCAATTAAATCTCCATCCCCACCTTTGTTGTACTAAAAGATTAACTTCTCGTATGGTTAAGAAAATTAAATAAATAGTTAGATATCGGGTAGAGTAAAGATTCAGACCTTCAACTTTGAAATGTGATTAATTATCTTTTCTATATTTTATAGGGGCAATTGCAAATATGACAAAAACATTTGATAAAATTAACAAAATAGCAACCATATTTAGTTTTTTCAAATATAGCGCCTTTTTTAAATAAAAAAAAACGAAGGTTCAATTTTAAAATGACAACTTTACCAATAATATACATCTGTAATATATCTGTAATATATATGATAAATATATGTGATATACTACTGATATAAGTGTCTAATATACTATTGATATACTACTGATATTATGAGTATCTGATATACTGCTAATACTGATATAAGTGAAAATTTGTATTATATTTTAAATTTTTAAAAAACGGGTGACATATTTTTTTAAAATATATAAAAGATTTTTGCCACCCAACCCTTCCCATATTTTATTGGTAAAATACTATATCTTTTTTTTTATTATTATTAATTTTTCCATCTTATAACTACTTTCGAAAGTAGTTTTTTGCCCTAAGAGGAAATTGTTTTTAAAAATGATATTTTACCCACCTCTCTTTATTCTTGGCTTAGAGAATTTCCAAACTTAGTGGTCTCATAATTTATTGGCTCACCCACACTTAGAAAACAATATTAATTGATTGATTGATTAATTTTATCGGCTCGATAATGCCAAATGTAATACTGTCAAATGATAAATATAATTAACTATAGGGTTAATTAGGAATACTGATTGAAATCAATTTACAAATATTAATTAAGATGTTGTGGACTACTTAATTCTTTTTCAAATTGGTGGTTGTGGACCACTATTCAATGCTACTATACAATGTGGATGAAAATTTCAAAATTTTTTAATTAAAAACAATTTAACTTGATTTAGTTATTAAACTTTTAAATTTGTAACAATTTAGTTTTCGAACTTTAATATGTAACAATTTAATCTCTATTATAAAAATTTTCATCAAAATTACATATTGATTTTTTTTATTGTATAATGATTTAGTCTTTGTAGTTTATGTATTTGGTCCCTACTCAACGTATACAAGAAATCTCATTAAACCTCAACAATATTTTTCAAACTAAATCATTACAAATTTTAAACTATAATGATTAAAGTGTTACCTATTAAAGTTCATAAACAAAATTGTTACAAATTTTATAGTATGAGAATTAAATCGTAACAAACTAAAGTTTATGGACTAAATCACTCCTTTTTTTTACCATTTTTTTTTATTTGCTTTCTATACCACCTATTTCTATTTGTTTGGTTGGCTATAAGGTAAGAGGTTGTTGACATGAGCAACATCTGAAAAATATTATAGTGTTTGACTTTAATATTCTAGACCAACCCATATTTTCTATCATTTTCTTTTTCATTATTCTTTTATCTTAATTAGGATATAATTGAGTATATATATATATATATAGGTGGAAGTGAACAACAATTCTTATTTTTTGACACTTCCAATGTTAAAGACTTTCAATGTATTATATATATTCAAACTAATTAATGAAATTGTCCTGAAATAGAATTGATAATATGGATATTTATATTTTAGAGATGAAGATAGATCATTGGAAACTATTTTGTTTTTAGTTTTTTTAGTTTTTAGTTTTTTAATTTAAGTTTGTTTATAAAGAACATTTTTGTTGGCTTCTTCGATATTATTGTGTAAAAAAAAATTTTAATTATCGTCAATAGTAGTATAGCTCAACAACTTGCTTCGTAAATTGAAAGTTCAAATTTTCACTCCACACTTTTTTAATAAAAAATAAAAGAATGCTCATCATTTTCATCATTTAAGAAAAATGTTGACACATAGGACATTATTCTCCTTAGATAATTGATCAATTTGAGGCCTTACTTTATTACATTCAATTTGAAGTCTACATCAAGGAGAATCTGACTTTTGTTTAGTAATTATAATGAAAGACTAAGGTTAGGGCTGATTTGATAAAAATAAATAAATAAATAAAAATTATTTTCATTTTCAATTTCAATTTTTTACAATTTGTTTAGTAATCATAAATTTCTTTCTTTTGCAACTTACAATTTGTAAACAATTTTATAATCCCAGCCAATTTCTTAAAACCAAAAACAAAATTTGCAAGCTACTGTTGTTCTTAACCTAGTTAAGATTTAAGAGGCAGGAAAACATAGTTCTTACAATTTTGGAATCATAAATCTATAAGCAAATTTGCATTAAATAAAACATTAATTAGTAGAAATAAAAATAGAGGTTTATGGTGGAAGAGGAAATTCAGCTTTAATAATGAGGAAGAACAAACTTGCAACTTCCACCATCAGCATTTACAAAGACAGCCAAACAACTAGACCATAGCCTCCTAAAATTAAGCATTCCATAGACCTTATGAGCAAAGTTTGCATTGGCATTCAGTTTTTCCAATGCAAGAATTAATTAACTTCGTCCTTTTGACTTCCAACTTTTGGTTGAGTGGTGATCAACCCCGTTTGTCAAAAAATAGGATAACAAAAAAGAGTGCAAGAAAAGGAACTGTGACGGATTCCTATAAACTGTGATAGATTTCTTTAAAGAATGATCAGATCACTTAAACTATCAACTAGTTATGGTTGGTATTGTAAACTAGAATGACCCAGATGAGACCATTAAACACAATATCAGTATGAACTAGTAATTAGATTTACCGTAATCCATCAACTTAAGCTTTAGAATTCCATGACAATTTAACATATGTCGGTGAATGTACAACTAAATAAGTTAACAGATAAAGTATCTCTCATCTTGCGTAGCCATCTAGTTTGCACTTCAAGACTTCTAGTACAATCAACAACAGCTGAGCAATTGCAATCATGCAAGCTATTGTACACATCAGGCAATGTTTAAAGGAAAGAGAAGCCTAAACAGGAAGAGAATACACACTTACATTGGGCGGAATCCAATTACGAAAAAAATGCGATGCTCTCATAAGTGAAATCAGGGAGTTTATAGCCTTGATGCAGGTCAAGTGAGCCAACAAAGTGATTGAGCTGCACTTTAAAACTCATTCAAACATTCTTATAATCTTTCTGATGCTTCAGGAGAGATTGCCTTTCTGAAGTATCTCAAGAAGAGAATACAAGCTTCACATATTATGGTATTGTGCCGCCAGGGACGCAAATATTATGGTATTCTTTAGAAGTGAGGAAGAATAGCCTTAATTCAAGTCCATTGAACCGTCAACAAAGTGATTGAGCTACAGTTTTGAACTCATTCAAACATGTCTGTAGTATCTTTTGACGCTTTTGGAGAGACTGTCTTTCATTCTGAAGTACCTCAATAGCACCCGGAGCTACGAACATGTCTGTGAATTTCTCGTCATTCACGGCGAATAATTCCAAACAAAGTGCCACTACCAGTCTTTCTCGACTGCAAATCGCCACATATAAGAACAAAAGTTAAATCATTTGTTTGTGGGGTTTCTTTCTCGAAGAAAATCAAATAGTTTCAGTTTTAGCCCCACAATCATATTATATTTCTAAACCCTATTGAAAACATTGAAATATCTAACAACTTCAAACAAATTTGGGTATAATAGTCAGCTTACCAAGGTGTTAAAAATCCAGAATTCAATGTAGACATCACACTTCGCTCTATGAGAACTTCACGAATCCGGGCAAAATGCTGTGCTGCGGATGAGCAAATTTCCTTGTAGGCTGAGCTATATCTTGAACTGCCATCACCATTACCAAATAAAGTTCCCCCACCATCTTGACCGCTTATCCGGTTAGAAGTTCTGGTCACTCGTGAAGCCCTTTTCCGAACTCCAATATCCATCCCATTCCCAAATTCCTTCTTTACTCCATACCCAGCATCACAAGGCTGCTCCGGTGATGGAGTCTCCGGAACAGTGATTTGGCACTCTCGAAGGGCTTCTCTAGATTCTGTACCTTTTCCTGGTGTTATCTGCTGTATGTTCCTTTCTGGAGGTATGTTCTCCTGATCCTTCATCGTTTCATCATGAGATACT
Organism: Momordica charantia; assembly: GCF_013281855.1. NCBI lineage: Eukaryota > Viridiplantae > Streptophyta > Magnoliopsida > Cucurbitales > Cucurbitaceae > Momordica > Momordica charantia. Next base: position 7,459,476 of record NW_028275159.1, read on the forward strand.
GCTCCAGAATCAGATAATTCAAATGAAAACAAACCTGCAGGGGCCCGATTGATTTTCTGGAAAGAGCCTCCTTCAAAGTCGTTCTCATAGCAGACAAGTGAATATGGGCTTGTAACAGAATCGAGGTGGTGACGAAGTAGTTGCTTGCATTGTTTAGCAAGATCCTTCAGAAACCGGATGTAAGCATGCCTTAAAGCAGCATGAAAACCAACATAGCCATCCATGTTACAGTGCTTCTTCCCATCTGAAAACCAAAACCTCAGTTTTAGAAGGCATCAACCATAAATTAACCAGAATGCAGGGTTTTTTTCACCAAAAAAATGGAAGAGAATATAAAAGATTGTTCCCTGCATTACTATAGAGTTTCCGACTCCCCCATGATTATAGGTTAGTCAAAAATGAAGTGCTGTATAAGTAAGAACAAAGAGATTAAAAAAAAGCCAAATAGAGTGAATAAATGTAGGGAAACTGGGAAAAGTTTATTTACTTTGTGATTCATAGGCACGATTTCTTTCCAGAGCAAGATCAAAAAGATTTTCCAATACAAATGCAAGACGATCACAAGCAGTATCTAGAAGAGGAGCAAGCCACGATCGTGCAGCTGCACGGGCAATCTCTGCAGCTGCTTCTGTTAATCCCCTACCTCCACGTTTGCCAGCATGAGCAAGTAATATGTTTGCTACCTGTTTCCATAGAGCAAAGGAGCTTAAGCAAAAGTTAGATTTTAAAAATGAATCAAATTTGAATAACGGGTCATTCTTACCTTCTCTCTTGAAACTGAAGGGCACTCAATGGAATAAGCAGCACATCGGAACTCGAACATTACTCTTTCAAAAGCAGCACCACCATACAACCGAAGAGTAGAGTTTGCAGGTTTCACCTCTGATGTAACACCAGGCCAACTTCCATTGCCACTTCCTGACTGTTCCTCCAAAGTAGTTTTCCCCCATTGCTCTGGAGCAGGATCTGCTGCTCCCTCAATCAATGCGCTCTATACCATAGAGGAATAGTATAGATTATTTTATTAAACTAGAACTAGAAGGCGGCTAAGTTAATGAGTATGACAGAAAGATATTTAAGTAAAAGATCAGACATTTCAAACAAACACTTCAAATAGATTGAATCCACGATGTAGAAAATTCAAGCAAAAGCAGATAGATAATCTGCAGCTCAGATGCATGGTGAACTGCTGAAAAAGTTCTATTATTCACAATTTTGAAGCTTTGAAATGTCGATGACCCAAATACAAAAGTCCAGAGAAAATATTACAAATATATGTTAATAATAACCTACAACAATAAAAATATCAACGTCAAGGAATTTCTCACCACATGATTACTGATAGAAGCTGTATACAGCATAGCAGATCTCCTAAGATGTGCAATATCTGAAGTAGCCTGAATTTTTGTATCCATTCTACATAGATCAGATGCAACTTCACCACAACGCTGCTCTAGCAAAGCCAAAGTTGCTGGAGCAGCTTCCTTGTACCTCTTCTGAAGCTCAGATTCTAAATACTCCCTCAGGCAGCCAAAACCAATATAAGACCTAAACTTCTCTTCATCGAATCCTCCCTTGACACCATCACGTAGGTGACGAAGAACTTCGGAATCTACTTGAGATATTTGGCGGCGAAACTCATCATTAGAAACAGTATTTCTGTCCTTTGGCAAGGCCACAAAAAATGGGTGTGTGTTATCTCCAAGGTAACCGCTGGCACTCAAATATTTATCTACTTCCCATCGGTCACTGAATTCCTAAACACGCGGAAGAAAAGATCATAAACTTTTACCCATATGATAAAGATCACTGAATTTCTGCTGCTGTACATATTTCAGTCAGTTTCTTGGTTTCATGTTCATGGAATTGGTCATAACTTTATGATATAAAATTCTCATCTAATATTTCTTTAAGGGAATGAGTTTTAAAAAGTTTGTCAGTTCGTACCTTAAGACGATTATCAAATTTGGAGACTACAACTATTGTCCGTCTGAAAGCTGGATCAATTTCACGAATGGAATCCAACCACAATGATGAACACCACTCTACGCTACTTTGTTGAAGGAACAAGAGGATACGATGGGGAGGACTTGCGAGTGACTTCACCATTGAAAGAATTTCTTCCGGTGTGTTCTCCGGCTCCCCCTTCCTAGCCTGCCAAAAAGTACCAATAGATCATTGAGAGTAAGAAAAGAAAGGATATCAAGTTGAAGGAATCAAACATGAACAATCTCTAAACCAAACCTTAAGAACAAAGCCAGGGGTATCGATAATGGTAAGGTTGGGACAATGTGCATATTCTGCTCTCATCACAATTGGCTTGGAAGAAACTGCACTTTTAGTCTTCTTCAATAGTGCCTCAGTTCGAGACTTTATAATGTCTGCAATTGCAGATGCTAAAACTACAGGATTTCCATATTCTTCAGAATCTTCCTCCTGTTCCCCACGAACAAACAAGTCGCATAATTAAAAAATCAAACTAAACCCCATAAATCAAATCAGTACGCCCATGATTACTACAAATACAATCCTGCAACAAATCCGAACAACTCACAACTCAAAACCCCCAAGAATTAAATGAGACCTGAAACCGGCAGCGGGGCTCGAGAGCGGTAGGATCATGGACCATCTGGAGGATCAAAGGCCTGCGTGTACCCATTTCGACCTCGCGGACATTGAAGCGGAACCCTAGGAGGGCTTCTAAGAGAGAGCTCTTGCCGTCGGATTGGCCACCCAAGGCGACGATCTCAGGGATCGGAAGCTTCTCACCAAACGCCACAGCGGCTGCCTGGAGGCGATTGTAGGCTTCGAATCGGGATCTGGACTCGGACGCGTCTACCCGGTTGGAGCTCTGAGCCTTTCTGGACGACTTTTCTACAGGGGTTTTGGTCGGCGTAGCGTAGAAAGAATTGGAGGAAGCCATTGGAGTAGTGGCGAAGAAGAAGAAGAAGAACGGAAATGGAGGCGGAGCGGAGTAGCGAGGACTGGAGGATGAATTTGAATTTGAACTTTCGTTAACGTTCGATTGAGGCTGGGAATACCACCAGTGGGCCTGGGGACATTTTCGTAAATATCTCTTCCCATTATTTCCAAAATCAATTATATAAACATTTTCATATTTCTCTTCTTTAACTAATTTCACATATTAAAACAAATCTAATTTTTAATGGAAAATAAAAATCCAATTACAAGTTTGTATCTTTTTGGTTCTTATACTCTATTTTAACTTTAAAATTTACTTACTTTTAATTCTAAAGCTTGACCGAAAAAACAATCATTACTATATGAATGCCTAATATATGTTATGTTTTTTCATAGTACAACTCGAGATCCGAACTTTTGACTCTCAAAGAAAGATACTTAATTGGGTGATTTACAACTAAAGGTAGAATAAACTTGAATTCAGAAACTAAAATAAATTGAAATAAATATGAGAACTTTGAATTTATATAACAGCAAACAGTCAAATAATAGACGAGTAAACCCACATCATATGAACTTAACTTTATAATTTCACGAATGTGTTTAGAAGTGACGGTATAATGAGTAATTTTGAAAAAATAAATTTAAATATAATTAATTTTTCAAAATCACCAAAGAAAGAAAATGGAAGTATTTTGACAAAATCCCTCCCAAACACTCCCTCTAAAAACTCATCCAAAAACCAGTTTACATTCTAAAACAAAACCTAAGGAGTTGTGCTACAAGAAAACAAGGTCAGTGGAGCTTCATTTCCTCTTCTCCTGCAAGCACGAACTGTTTGAAAACACAGTAAAGTGGCAAAAAGCCAAGCCCCATTCATCTATTACAAACAAAAAAAAAAGGGAAATTTGAGGCCTCAAGATATAACAGCAAAAGAGGTTGATCAAAGTCAAAATTTGGAAATACATTGAAAGAACCAAATGTATGTTTCAACCTGACTAAAAATGCCAACCATTATGAGTTGAGTCCATCCCCAGTAAGGATGAAAATAAACAGAAATTAAAGAACATTAAATTAAAAATACAAACTGATCCTCTAAGCCACTCTCATCATCATCATCCTCATCAGCTCAGCATGCTCATCACCAGAAAATTTTTCCCTCTTCTAACTCTCCTAGCTTCACAGTTTTTTAGAGAGAGTAGTAGAGTAGTAGTACCCAAGCAACAGAAGTGCCAGAACTAGAACTGCAGCAGGAGCAGCCCAGATATAGTAGTTGGTCGACTTCTTGCGCTTCCTGATGACTTTAGGAACTGAATCCAGCCCTCTTTGCCTGCCCCGGCTCCTGATGCCCATCTCCTTTGCGACGTTATTCTTGGCTGGAACTGGAGCTTCTGCATTTTCACTAACCTGTTCCAGTTCTTTAGATTCCTCCTCAACTGCATCAGTAGCAGGAGTTTCTTCATCAGGAACAGCAGAGGCAGATGCTAAGGCCTTCTTCTTTGCTCTCTTTTCGCGGTCCTGAGGTAAATACAGAAATATGTGTTATTATCAAGATGTAAACTTAAGAACAGTGTGTTCACAAATGACAGCTATATGATGTATGTAAATAATTTCCTTCTGTTTCTTTTCTGCTTCCTTTTGAGCTCGTAGAGAGGCTTTTGCAGCAGCTTTCTCTAGCAATTTCTTCTTCCTTTCCATGGCTTGTTTAGCCTTCTCAATTTCCTCAGCCCTCTTCATTTCCTTCAATTTCGCTACATCAACTTCTTTTTCTTTAGGGATGTCTTTTGACAACTTTTCTAAAGCAGGGATCTCCTCAGCTTTATCCTCCTGCTCCGAGGGTAATGCCTTTTCAGCTTTGGATTTAATTTCTTTATCAACTTTCTGTGCAGGAACAGTCTCAGATGGAACTGGTTTGGGTTCTTCCTTAGTTCGTTTAAGGTTAGGTTTTGCTGCTGTTTCAGCTTGAGGAGGCGCCAGTTCTGCAGGCGCAATTATTGGCTTCTCATCAGGGTTCCTTATCCGACCATCCCGACTCAACTGCCGACCATCTAACGATGAAAGAATTCTTTTCTCATAGTCATCCCTGAAAGCCTTATCACCATTCCAGAGGGACATAAACTTCTCGACCTAAACAACAAAAGTTCGAAGGTCAAAAAGTGAAGGCATGGACAATTGGGTAAATAAGATTAACAAATAGTTCAACAGACCTCTTCATAAGAGAGCTCCTCAAGGGCCTTGATGTCCTTCTTTGCAGCAAGGTCTTTAACTTTGTTCAAGAGCGATCGGTTTTGATAAAAGAAGACATTCTGGAAAACACAGACAACAATCAAATCAAACCCATTAGCGTTTCAAACCTGATTAAAATTCGACCAGATGAATACTAAAAGAAAGTAACATAATTATATTTGAAATATATAAACATCATTTTCAAACTCTATACTTCTCTACATTTTTTTCTGTATTTTTAGTTTTGGCTGAAACTTCATGTTATGATTGAATAGTTACATTCAAAACACACAAATCCCAGCTAGCGTTTTCAAGAAGTGCTCCAATAACAGGACTGAAGGCATGGACATTACTTAATTGAACTCATATTTTCAATATCCTCCGTACTTCTATACAGTTTTCACCTAATTAATCTAATCCAAATTATCTTATTTAGTCTGTCAAATTTATGCTAAATATTTCCTTCAGGTGTGATGATTTAATATTCTATCACAGCTGCCGGAACTAGCACCAACTGCCTCATAGAGAACAATGTAAACAGTTATTAGACTGAAATTGGTTAGATCAAATAATCCAACACACCCCCTCGTCACGGTTTTTCCTAAGTTGCTGAATGTTTTCATGAGCTCTGCCTCTCTTCTCTGTCACAGCAGTTAGCTCATCCTGCAATTTTTTAATATCATTGTCTATTGCCTTCAAAGCGTCATCAAGTTGCTTTATCTTGGCTCTAACTGCTTGTTGCTCCTTCCTCACTCCATCCAAATCGCCACCGATAATCTACATTAGCATGATTTGTAAGACATCTGCATTAAGTTTATTGGCATGAAGGCTAAAACAGAATTGGATTCGACTTGACGGTTTCTTACCTTGACTTGGTCTTGGAGAGCTTCTTTATGTACCATTGAATCCTGAAGCTTTGCTCTCATAGCAGCATTAGCAATAACCTTCTCCCTTGTCCCTTCTAGCTGTTTAATTTCTCTTAAAATTTGCTTTTCCTCAGAGAGCGGAATACTCTCATGTTGTATATGGTATTGCAGGCTCTGAATCTGCAGCCGCCAACCCAAATGCAATCAAGAGGAAGAAGTCAATGCAGAGGAAAATAAATTAATGATTTTGATATTTTCTAAGAAATTATAGCGAAACTTACAACAGCATTAAGCTCTTCCTCAGATGAACATAGACCACCATTGCGACCACCATTGTTTGCATTACGAAGCTTGCCAAGAGCTTGATTAAGAGGTTCAATCTCCTTAATTTTCTCATCAACAATCGACTTAAATTGCCGGTTGTCATCTCTCAGAGCTTTCATCTGAGTAATCAACTCTGCCCGATCCGACTGTGGAAGTAGTAGTAAGATTAAACACAAGAAAATAAGTACGTACAATGAAAGGTCATACTACAGATTGAACTTCTAAATCTACCATAAAGATGCTAGCATGGGTTTGGGAGCTTTCAGATTTCATGACAGCAATATTACCATATCTAGAATTTCATGCAAGCCATCGGAGCAACCTTGACAATGGAGGACAATAATAGTCCTTCCAAATTTGAATTATATCTTGTGTATAGGATTAGAACCCTTTCGAATTTGAGCAACTGACTTCTATTCCAACTAAATATAGGCTTCGTTCGACCTCATGCTGTAATCAGATTATTTCCCTTCACATGCAGTCATCACATAAAAATGGGAGAAAATAAAAAAACCTTTTCTTTAAGTGATGATGCTTAAAGAAAAGGAACCTTATACAAGAAGGAAATAAGAAATTGTTTCATTATCAAATGCTGCCCCCTAGAAAAAGACTTATACTGCCATATTCATTTAAAGCTCCAATCTTCTATATATCGAAAAACTCATACAGGACCATTTTTCTTACCCTCTTTGCCTTGAGTGCTTCAGTGATTTGAAAACGAGCTTGACTCCTCTTCTGGATTTCTTTATCGGCCACATCGATTTTAGCCTTGATATTCGGATCCTCGTAGGACCGATACCTTATGAAGTAGAAGGAATGAATTTGCCTAGGTGCAGGCCATTCATCAGCAGCATCTTTCGGAACGTTAGCACCTGATGGAGTATCTGCCTGCTCTTTAACAGGCTCATCTTCATGAGAACCAAACTTTATGGGCGCATTTTGTTCAGGCAGTTGATCTAAATCTCCATTTTCATTGCTTTTCAAAACAGAATTTTCGTCTACAGGTACCGAATCCACCGGTCCCTTGACCATCTCGAATCCAATAACCTCAACACCCATAGCTCCCAGCACAGGGAACTAAAGACCCTGATACAACAAGGCAAAAACAATATAACCTATAATTGAGATATCAAAACCCCCCATTTGGTTAAAAAGAAAGAATCCAAACAAAACATTAACAATCAATTGACCAGGGCATCGTTTAGAACAGATTTTAATTCACAATAAACCCAACCAAAAAGGAAATTTCAGCTTTTTCCAACGAGCAGATCTCCCAAATAAGAATGCCAAATCTATAACAGCAAAGAAAAATCGAGGCCTGTATCAAAAGCAATATCCAGAGAACGACAAAAGCAAAAAACCAGAAACAAGCTCAATTAACACGACGCAATATCATCCAAAAATCCCCCATGGAAATTCTTCGTTAGATTCAACAATTACCGACGAAAACCAACCGGCACGAACACGACCACGATAACCCAAAAAGGGATGACCCAATTAAGGAAACGGCATGGAATAACAAAACATAACACCCAGATGATGAAAGATCGAGTCCAATCACACGAAATTACACAACATAAAAGCCGAAAAAACAGAGAATCAGAAATATCAATTCCGCATAAACGAATAGCATAAACAGAAACATAAAGAATAATTACCAGGAATGGAAGCGGATAGATAACACAAAGAGGGAAGAGGAGGAACGAGAAGACGACCCTTTTTGAACGAAGGGATCTCGAATTCCGAATTTAGACAAAAAAAACCCCAGAAGGGAAAAAAAGAAGAAAGGGGTCAGACTCAGATCTCGCCCTCTATTTTTAATCTCAGACCAGTTCTCTCTCCGTCTCTCTCTTCTTCTAATAGAGGCGTTGCGAGAGAGAGAAAACGGAGGAGACTAGTCTCTATATATTAATGAATTTGCTACCTTTTCTGCTCGCAGATTTTGATTTCTTTATTTATGGGTTTTCGATTTCATTTTCTTTCTTTTTCCCATTTCCAAAAATTAATCCCATTTTCCATTTCTCCTCGGATTCATGGGCAAGCGAGACAAATATAGAACCAAATGGCGAAACCAAATACCAAATCATGGAATTATTTTCAATCATTTCTAAAATTCGTCACGATATAATCCATATCAAACAAAAATAAAAATAAAAAGATGAAATTTTTGCTCGAAAAATTAAACATATCCCTTTTCCCGACAGGCGAATAGTAAGGAATTAACTGTTGGGTGGCGGATGGTTTTTTTTAATTCAAATATATGTTGATAGTTTAGAGAAATATAAAAAATTAGGGTTGGAAAAGGGCCAATTTAGAATAATTGAAAAGATGGGAGCTTTTATCTTAAAAAATACTAGAGGTTTAGGGTTTTTTTTTCTATCATTCAGATTTCTTTTTTTAATGAATAATCATGAGAAATTAAATTATTTTTTTAATTAAAATACAGAAACGTTAAAAGGACAGTGTTAATAATAGTTAATAATAAATTTGACTTTTTGAGTAATGGAATCTTAATTATCAGTTACAACAAAAAAACTTTAATCGTATACTAACATAAACATTGACCTTTTTTTATCTAAAAAATACATTTGACTTTTTTTTTTCTCTCTTTAAAATTTTGAATATTTGAACGTATCTTTTTATCTAAAATTGCTCATTTTAATATTTGAGGACAAACTGTCGCAAGCTGAACTATTCTCCAAAGATCCTAGACCGACCTCAGAGGTCGGACCTGGTTATTTAGACGCAGATGGGAACCTTCCAAGTATTATGCTCCAAGGCACGGATAAATCCAGAGACCAATACGGACCAACGGTCCATAGCAGGTCACTTGACCCTAAAACGGTGAAATATCCCAATGGGATGGGTAACTACTCCTCAAACCCCTATAAATACACCTAGGTATGAGAATCTATAGCTTACTTTCCCATCATCTTCTTAGACTTCGACGGATTTTTGCATCAACAGCGAGCAAGTTCAGCGGTAATTGACATATATTTGTAAGTTTGATCCTTAGTCCACATGTTGTAAAAAAAAATTATTAGGATTTTAAAAATGTATTACGCTCGATGACCATCAACCATAATATTAAACAAATTATAAATATTACAATCTTGTATAATTTTTTTTTCTTGTTAGTACTTCTAGAAATTTCTTTAACTAGTCAATGCAATTTAATACATATAATTTTTTTTTTTGAGGAAACATAAATTCCTTTAAAAAAATTAATTAAAAAATCAATAAATTTTAAGTTCTAGGTAGCAACTTTTTTTTTAACTTCCGTTAAAAAAATAAAAAATTAAGTTCTTATCCTCCGTTTGGTCAATCTTTTTACTAAAAAAGAGTTCATTGGTGTCTTCATCATCTCAATTATAATCATCCACGGTAAATAAGTATCAATTATTATTGTTAACAAAATAAAAATCTTGATTATTTTTCAAATAGTATTATATCTTAAATAAATAAAAATGTATAATTTAAACCTATAGCTTATAAAAAGGGTCTATGCTTAAATTGACACAATTAAAATTTTAATTGATTCGTTATCTATGAACGGAGTCAACCTAAACATAATTCGAATAAATATTATATTGTTATTTTAGGAGTCAATGTAATAAAAAATTAAAAAGAACCAGAAAGAAAAAAAAATTAGAAAGAGTACGAGATCAAAACTATAGTAGAGAGAATTGGAACTGGAGAGGAATTCGGGGGAAAAAAGACAAAAACAAAATAAAAAATTGGGGATTTTCTTTTTTCTTTTTTTAGACAAAGAAATGTTGGGTTTGATAACCAAAAAAGTAAAACAAAAACTTAATTTTTAACAAAAATCGTCGATACTTGATTTTCCAATATACGCGATATTCTATAAAAGATGACATTCCCCATATATCTCACGCTATTTCCTGATATATATCGTTGATTATTATAAGTGATATTGATATCCTTATTGACGAAAATTTTATCCATAATTACCGTATAAGAGATGGTATTTCTTTTCTTTTTTCTTTTTTGAAATCTGTGTGCCGTATCCGTCTGTACATACCTCGACTAATTACGGACCAATCATCATCCTAATATAAGAAATTATGATATTAATTATTCACAAAGAAAGGATATAAGAAATTGCATTTAATATCTTTATTTATTAATAATTAATATCATTAATTTATATAATAATAAATAAAATTGGTAGCCACGTACTAGTTAAAAGTTAAATCCCAACACTAAAAAACTCACCATACTGATTTTAATATTAATAATATGAAATAAGTAAAAAAATAATAAAAGAAACTCGTTTAAAGTTTAAAAAATTTGTCTAACTTAATTGGTTAAGATATTATTTAAAGTTGGAAGTAAATCTTCCCCTAAAATTCAGATACTAAAATTACAAATTTAACTTTATATTATTTTTAGAAAAGAAAAGAAAAGTATTAAGTTCTTTTCGGCCTACAAATTTTGAAGATTATTATTTTCAAGTTTATTCAATATTTTTTGGTTTATAAATTTTAAAAAATAATGATTTTAATTTTACTATTTTCACGAAATTTCTAACAAATAGATAAGACGACTTTCAAATATATATCGCTATTATAATCCAAGCATGTACAAGATTAATTAAGATGGACATGTTTCTCAAAAAAAAAAAGAAAAAAATTAAGACGAACAGGTGGATATTATTGAAATTTTAAAAACTAAAATATATAATTTGAAATAATAGATAAGGGAAAAAAAGTAATTATTTGATTTTTTGGTGTGAATACGAAGAAACAAGAGACGCGTGGTTCGATCTCAGAAATAAATATCTGACCGGTTTTGTCCACTGGAAATGTGTAATGACATTTGTACCCTTGAATTTCCTCGTTTATGTCATGAGATTCTGTGACTCTGTCTCCGTCAGCCCCCCACGTGTTAAGACGTGGATTTTCTTGCGCCCTTTGCGAGGACACGTTGGCAAATCGTGGGCCCCACTACCTACGTTCTTTTTCTCTTCTTTTTAATTAATTAATTTTCTTTAGACTTTAGATCGTTTCTGCTCCCGTTAACTAATTTTACCGAAAAATAATGTCAATAATTTTCAAAAATTTTACGAATTTAATAAAAACTCAGTCTTCATATGAAATTAAGTTTGATTAATCACATGATCAACTACGAAAATATTTTCTTAAGCTCAGAAATTTCAATTAGAAAATTTAAGTTTTTTCTTTTGAAATCCACAAATATTTTATAAGTGATCGAACACGTTATAAATATATCTTCTAAACGATTCTTCGAATAAAAAGTTACTAGAAAGTAAAAATATAACATTTATTAAATGTGAAGATAAATATTGTAACACTCCATGTATAAGAAGTTCTAAGTTTCTTTTTTTGTTTTTGAAAAATATAACAGCTTAGGCGAACTATTTTTTTCTTTAATTTATTTTTTTGGTGTAAAATTTAATTTTTTATTTTGTATTTCAACCATATTCAAGATGAAATTCAAAGGATCAAATTAAAATTTATTTTTACTGGTTAAAGAAAAATTATTATTAATAAACAAATATGTCATCATGCATAAAATAATAATAATAACAATAATCTCTTTACTATTTTATAAAATGTAATTTAAGGGTAAAGAACAAAATTATGCAAAGTTTTCTTTGGATGGAAAATAGTAGAGAAATAAAGCCCTATTGATTTAAACGTTAATAATACTTGCAAGAAATTAAAAAGAAAAAAAAGTTATATATTATTGTTATTTTTTTAGTTAGTGATCTAAAAATATAAATATAAAAACAAAGTATTCAATAAAAAATAAAATTTGTATTTTTGTTATGGAACGTGTGTTTAGAAGTGGTAAATCCATAAATTTATTGAGAGGAGCTTTTTTAACTACTATTATTTAAAATAACTTCAAATTCAAAAGTTAACAAAAAAAAAATGAAAAATGTTCCTTAAACAATTAATCTCCAAATTGTGATTTCTATTGACTCTGCGAAATTCAACTAATGAATAACAATAGCAAATCTAAAAAATTTGATGCTTTATAGATAAAGAAAAAAAATATCTATACAATAATTCATAGAAAAATAATTGCCTTATATAAATCGGAAAGAAAGATAAATTTTGAAAGTTTCAATAATAATTAGACGAACAAATACAAAAAATGTATGTATAAATTGAAAATAAATTATTTTAGGCGTTCGCTGTTTAAAAAGTGTTGAAGAAAATATTATTTAAAAAATTAAGTTGAGAATATCCGACTTACATTCTTTATTTTTTTATAAAATTTTATTTTTATACCAATAAGTATAAAAGAAATAAGAATAGTTATTGGTAACTCACGTACTTGAAATTTAATGTGTCAATTTAAGCATAATTCAACTGGTTTAATTAAAGTATTTAATTTTTATCTGGAACTGATAAGTTCGAATCTCCACCCTCTAGTATCTTATTAAAAAAAAGAGTTTAATGCTTAGCATCTTCAACAGCTTGATTTATGTTTGCCTGTCTTTTAAATTTAGTTAGTAATATATCTCATCTCAATAAATTTGAGTAGAGATATCGTGATTTGATTCTAAAATAAATATCTACAAGTAACTTTTAAAAAAAATTCTCTTGAGAAAGAGTAATTTTAAAATATTTGAAGCGAGGTAGAAGAGTATTTTTTAATATTACTCATGTTTTAAAAGTATTCTCAAACCCAAACTTATTCAAAAAATTAAGTTTCATAAATTCCTCCACCACTAAGTCGCCTCTAAATACGTGTACTATAAGTGACAGCCCGACCAAAAACAAGTGTCTTAACCATTGTTAAGTTGAAAAGAAAAAAACCTCCCCAATCTTCAACACCCTCATATTTATTCTTTTTTAACAAATTAAATGTTAGATTAGACTGCAATTTCTTTTAAACAATAATTATTATTAAAAAAAAGCTATAATTTTTTAAATAAAAAATCTATAATTAATGTACCTAGTCATCCGTACTGAATTTTTTTTCTTTATGCTATATTGCATTTTTTTCCATTTTAAACAAATATAGATAGGTATAACTCAATTTTCTCCCTCTCTTAAAATCAAATAATAAAAAAGCATTATAGTTTTAATAATAAAAAATTAAATAAATATGACCTATTAAAATCTCTCTTTCTCTCCTAAAACTATCTATATTCAACCCTTTTTTTCTTTTAAACAAATTGAAATAAGTATTGCCTATTAAAATCTCACTTCTCTTCCTGAGTACAACACGTGGAATGAGAGATTGAAGTTCAGATTTGTAGAGAGAAGCAAGATACCTCAACCGTCCAATTATACTCATGTCGTCTAAAATTTATTTCTCTCATAAAATAAAATTAATTACTATTAAAAAAATATATTTAAAAAAGACTAAGTTGTCTCTGGTGGCGGAATAATTCACTTATTTTTAAAATAAGTTTAAAAACCAGTAATATTAAAAAAAATCCCATAATCACATATTTGTGAGTAGTAAATTTTTTTGGCAATTTAGATTACAATTTTTGGAAAAAGGTATTTTATAATAATAAATTTATATGATATGTCACCGTCTCTGTTTGGCAAACACTCATGTGACTTCTTTCTTTCATAGTACTAATTAATAAATGATAGAGACTTTTATTTTATTAGTAATTACAAGAGAGAACTAGGATATCACGATGACATTAGTTTTCAGAATGCCTGGATTTGATTTAGTAATTTTGTTTTTTATGTCTTTTTTTATTAGAAAAAAAAAAGATATAACTAATACGTATAACATATACAAACATTATTCTCTCTACGCATGCTCGTAACCGTTTTGAAAAACCAAAACAAATAGCTTTGAAAAACATAATATTGAATACTATTTTACCGATAAGTGCTTTCTATAAATGGATCGATCCATTAAATTACATCAATGCCTTTGTAATAATTTTGTTTCATCATATTGAAAAAATATATGTTTTTCTAGTTTGATTAAGGAAAATTTTAAACTATCTATTTTAATATTTTAGCCGTCATAAAGTAACTATTATAGTTATTTTCGTTGTTAGTTTTTTTTTAAGGTTATTTTGCAGTTAATTTCCACCCAACCCAGCACCCATCTCTCAACCAACTTTATTATGGGACTTTAATAATTCATGTCAACGTAAATACTACTCAAACAATTAAAGAAAAAAAGAGATAAGAACAAAATCAGTTTATGGACTAAAATATAATAAACTTTATATAATTCTATACTTTTACATTTGCGTCAACCTAGATTTAAATGTTTCAATTTCATTTTATCTTTTGGAAAATCTGTGGAGTGGAATAAAATAAACAAGTAATTTAATATAAAAAAAAAACATTTTTTTTAGTATAATATATTGGGGTGGGAGAATCTCTTGATTTGAAATATATATCAATTATGGCTGAGTTATACTCACTTTGACGAAAGAAAAAAATAATTGACCACATTAATTATATATATATATATATTTAGATAACATGATATCAACAATTGGTAATTAAAAGTATCCATTAATCGCATGTACCACTTAGTAGCTTAATAACGGGAAAAAAAGGACTCGTCAGCTTAAAGGTTAAGAAAGATACAAAATATATGATTTGACTCGAACCAAGATAATAAAATCTTAAAGGTCTGTTTGTTTGGTGATCAGAAAACAGAAATATGAAATTAAGAGACTTAATATAAAACAGAGTTTGTATTATTTGTTTTAAGCGTTTTCATATATGTATTCGATAGCAAATTGGAAAATTGAATTTCAAGTTAAAAATTTGTTCAACGTGTATTTTGAAATATATTTGTAAACTAAGGGTAATTACCAACTATATATTTAGTTTAATTTAAATTATTATTAATTAATTTATTAATATTTTTGTTACAATTTTTGTGTAATTATTATTTTACAATGTTATATAATCTATAATATATTATATTTGAAACATTTTAATTTTAACAAAGATAACATGAATTTATAACATGAAATAATATATTTATCAAAAATTTTATTTATTTTTTAATATAACTCTATATTTTAAACTTCCAAATTCAAAATCTGAAAACACAAAATATTATTTTCAGAATTTCACCGGTTTAGATTATAGGAATCCGAGAATAATTTTTAAAAATAAATCTGTTGGATTGCCAACCAAACACACCCTAAACTTTCAAGATTTTATTCATTAGATTTTTTATACTTTCAAACGTTTTAAATATCATTGAGGTTGTTAGATAACCCTTTCCATTTATTTTTTCATATTTGAAAACTAGGTATGGTTGCTAACAATTTAGATAGTATTTTTTTCACCCTTTATTAAATATATATTTTCACTCTTAAGCCAAATTCCAAAAAAAAAAAAAAAAATGAAAACTATTTTCTTTTTAGGTTTCAAAACTTTACTTATATTTTATATAACGTTTTTAAATAGTAGATAACAAACTAGAGAGCGTACCTCAAAGAGTTTAAATTTATAATTTTATATTGTATCTCATAATCATCTCTTAACTTTTTTTTAAATAAAGTTTAGAAATTTAAGGAGAATTAGAAGAGGAAGCAATTGTTTGTAAAGTAGCCGTTTGTCTTGGTCAAGATTGAAGATCCCAAAGAAAGCCACAGCATAACAGAAATGCCTAACCCCAAGTTTCTGTGAGATTAGATTCCATTTCCATTTCCCCAAAAAACAATTCCTTTTTTCGTTTTTCCTCTCCCTCCCACCATTGCGCACCCACCCACGTCCTCCCCTTCTCTGATTTGTCCACATTTTTATAATATTCACATCTGACTTTCTGTTTCTCAGTCCATATCTCAATCCATTGAATTTTTTTCTTTTTTATGATTCTCTGTTCTTCTTCTCTGGACGTGCGTAAGGCTAATCATGTCAGGTTCTGCTCCTTTGCCTAGCCCCCGCTTCTTGTATTTCTTCTTTTTCCTCTTCCTCATTCTGATTGTGATTGTCTTCTGGTTTTTATTCAGACTGCTGCTGTTCTTGGGGTCTCACTGCTGCGACTGTTTCTGGGTATTGTTGGGTTTTTTCTCTGTGTTCTTGTTTGTCGTGTGACGGCACTGAGCTCTGTTTTTGTTTTTGTTTTTTGATTTGGGTTTCTGGGTTGATTTGAGAAATCGATTTTCTCATCTGGGTTGTGCTTGTTTTTGCATTCCCATTGGTGATATGAAAAATATGTTTTCTGAATGTTCCATGTGAATCTGCAACTTCTTACAGACTGTACAGATTAGGGCTTGTTACTGTTTCATTCATTTGGATTCCTAGAACTTTGGAGAGAGAGAGGGAGGTTTGGGAGCTCATTTCAGCAGAGTTTTTGCCAATATGGCCAAAATCGATGTTATTTGGACTTGTTTCACTTTGTTTCATCAAAGAAAACTCCTGTTGCTTTGTTAAAAGGAGAATTATGTTAGATATTGGAGCCTTTTTAAGTCTACAATTTCAGAAATTTTCTGTTCATTTGACCGTTTTCTTTTTGTGAAGTCTAAATGCCAATAATATGTTTGATTAAAGGCTGTTGATTGGAGTTGCAAAACGTCAAGCGGATGAGAGTTTAATCTGCAAGAACTTATGATTAGATTCTGCTGCAATGGGGCATCTAGAGAAGAAATGGCTATTTCCTCTTGTGATAAGTTCTGTAATATGCATGTTCCTCATTGCCACTTCCTTCAACATGGGTCTAATCTCTTCTCTCCACACAATCAATTCAATCTTCTCAATGTTCCCATCTCCATTGATCCCGAACCAAAGTAACCCTCCGTTTTTCGCCGAGAGGAAAGTTGGGAAGTTGCCACCGCCACCGCCAGACCCTGCGTCTATGATTCCGCGGTTCGCTTACTTGGTCTCGGGGTCGAAAGGGGACTTGGAGAAGCTGTGGAGAACTCTCAAAGCGCTGTACCATCCATTGAACCAATACATTGTTCATTTGGACCTGGAGTCACCTCCAGAGGAGAGGTTGGAGCTTGCTTCAAGAGTGGCAAATGAGTCTATTTTTGCTGAGATTGGGAATGTTTTCATGATCACCAAAGCAAATATGGTCACTTATAGAGGACCAACAATGGTGGCTAATACTCTCCATGCTTGTGCTATTCTTCTCAAGAGGAGCAATGATTGGGATTGGTTTATCAACCTCAGTGCCTCAGACTACCCTCTCATCACTCAAGATGGTCAGTTCCATTTCCATCTTTTAACTCAAATTTTGGCAATATAGAGCCTGTGTGTCCACAATGAATGAATTTCTTGCTCATGATCTTGTCGACCCTGTCCCACCGTCAATTCAGTGAGAGTTCAAGCCTTAAACAAAGACCCAAGTTTAAATATTTATTGATCAAACGTATAAGATTGAGAAATGCTTCCCCTGCGTTCTTGTTCGCTATATCACTATTATATCTCTTTTCTTCCCTTTTTGGTTTGGCATGATTTAACAAGGAGAATTTTGGTGCTACTTTCAGATCTTCTCCACACATTCTCACCACTTGATAGACAACTGAACTTCATTGAACATACAAGCAAGTTAGGATGGAAAGTGTGAGCGCTCTCTCTATCTCTAGTCTTTATCTCTATCTCTCTCCCTAAAATGGTGAAATGACTCCAATATTTGAATGTCTATTGCAGGAGTAAACGAGCTTTGCCATTGATGATAGACCCTGGATTATACAAAACAACCAAATCAGATATATTTTGGGTCCACCCGCATCGAGCTCGACCCACGGCATTCAAGTTATTCACCGGTCAGTAATGAGATAACAAATCCATTAAACACGACCCTGAAAGTTCAGAGATTAAACTTGGTAATTTATGTTTTTTTTTTCCTTCCAGGATCAGCATGGATGGTTCTGTCTCGTTCATTTGTGGAGTATCTCATCTGGGGTTGGGACAACCTTCCCAGAACACTTCTGATGTACTACTCGAACTTTGTGTCCTCCCCAGAAGGCTACTTCCACACTGTGATCTGCAATGAGCCTGAGCTTGCAAAAACTGCAGTTAACCATGACTTGCATTACATCTCGTGGGACGTGCCGCCCCGGCAGCATCCTCACACCCTCACCGTCAACGACACCCGAAAGATGATTGCCAGCGGTGCCGCCTTTGCCCGGAAGTTCCAGCGAGACGACCCGGTGCTGGACAAAATTGATCAGGAGCTACTGGGGGTTGATAATAGAGGTGGTTTCACCCCTGGTGGGTGGTGCTCTGGGAAGCCTAAATGCTCAAAAGTTGGAAACCCATTGAAGATCAAGCCAGGGTCTGGAGCTCGCAGGCTTCGCGGCCTTGTAACTAAGCTAGCGAAGGCTGCAAAAGTAGGTCGAGATCAGTGTAAATAGTCTTTTAGCTAGAAGAAGGATATTCATTCATTCACGAAGAAGAAGAAGGTAAAAGATGACATTTGAAATTCTTTTCCCCGTGTTACTATGATTTTCTAATCATAGCTGTCAAGGTTCGTTGGATAATATTATTATTTTTTGTTTCTCATTTCATTTGTTGGTTTTTTTCTTCGTTTTCCAAATGGAAAGTAAAATACGATTGAAACATAAACATGTTTCGTGATTTGGGAAGGAATAATGAAAATGTTATCTGAGGAGCCCGTAGTAGAAGTATCTGAGCTAGTTTTCTGTTTCTTGTTAAGTACGTTGTCTTTTGTTTTTTTTTTAAGAGAAGCTAATATGTTTAATAACGATTTATTGTGTGTTTTTTTTTTCTCCTTTGTGTCTTTTCGAATGTAGAGAAGCACAAGTATATGAAATTTGAAATCAAACAATGAAAATGTTATCAGGAGTCTAATTTACTTTTTATTTCTCATTTTATTTATAATAATTTTCTTTTTCTTTCTTTTAATATGATGGAGTAGAAATACGCTTCATAATTTGGAAATAATCAATGAAAATGTTATTCGACAAACTTGCATTATTAACTTGAGTCAATTTATGATATGTTAAGATAGTTAACTAAGAAGTAGATTTTTTTAATTTTCTTTTTTTTTTTTAATGGAAGCATTGAGTCATACACAGATTTTATCTAACCTGCATGCAAGTTCGTTATAAGGTAAGAGAAATTTTCTGGTACTAAAAGATTACTCCCTTTATTCACATTACAATTTTTAATTTACAAAAATATTCTTTTAATATTAGTGAATCCCATATCATTTGCAAAACTCGAACTAAATCTGATTGGATTGGACGATCAACTTTTGAAACCCAAGGGCCGGTGCAAAATAAAGACAATTTTAATAACTAGTATTTAATCAATTTTTTCAAGACAGACTTTATTATTTTACACGTGACACTAATATGAGTCGGGGGCTTACTATGAAACTACTTTTAATTATGATCAAGTTGTCAATTTTTTATTTTATTTTTTATTTCTACGTTATGACTATATAACTAATATAGAGAAATAATTTATTTTTCAGTTTTAAATTCTTATAAAATTGAATATTACATAAGATGGCATCAATCTCTATTATTTTAAGAAATCAAATAACGGTCTAGTCTCCAAAAGCAGCTCGATTAGCAAGGGTAAAATGTTCATCTTTAGAGTAGAGCTATGAAAAAGATCTCACTAAGAGGCCGTTTGTTTTGTGGGAATCCAAAATTTTCGTGAGACGGACATCTGGATTCTTACGTTTGTTTTGTGGTAATGTTAGATACTGGGTATCTTGAGATGCCCAGGTATCCTAAGATGCCTATTTAGATGCCTTTTTGAAATATGGATTTCCATGTGTAGAGACTAAGGACAAATGTATAGACACATATACAAGGTTGACCTAATCCTATAAGGAGAAGGTAAATGACAAATTAATATTAATACAAGAATATAAAATATACTAATATATACTCTAACACACCCCCTCAAGTTGGTGCATATATGTTAATCATGCCCAACTTGTTTGACAAATAATCTATTCGTGCTTCATTCAACTTGTGTTCTGTGATTTTTTATATCATTGGGATCACCTCAAAAGTTACGATTGATTTCTTCTCAGCCATAACAAACAAACGAACTTATTTGAACAAAACGACAGAACCAGACCAAACCAAATCTGAAGGAGAAAAGAGAATCGAACCAAACCAATTGAACAGAGCCAAGTGAACCAAACCAATTGAATTGAAACAAACGAACCGAACCAAAACCGGTATAAATCAACCAAACCGAACCGGAATGTGACGAACCAGACCGAACTGAACTTGAACCGGATGAACCAAACCACTTGAAACCAAACCAATTGAACTAGACTACTTGAACCAGATCAGGTGTTTTCTGAAACCAGAAACCCTAAGTGCTACCCCACGACAACCAGAGGGGCGAAGGCGATGGGCGATGACGGAAGCGCACGGCAACTGGCGGCGACGAAGGTGCAAAGGACGGCGAGACGAAACCCACGAATAGCAATTGGAAAACAGCAGCAGCGGCCATGGTCGGTGGCGGCAGCGTTGGTAGTAGTGAGTTGAGTTGGATAGCAATGAACAAAGGGACAAAACCCTAGTGGGCACAAAACCCTAATGGAGATCAAAACCCTAATGGGCACAAAACTCTAATGGGCATCAAAACCCTAATGGACACAAAACCCTAATGGGCAAGAAACCTAGAGCTCTGATAGCATGTAGAGACTAAAAATGGAGAGAATCCAATATTCTCATTATTAAAGTCTCTATATATAGACAAATATACAAGGTTGACCTAATCCTATAAGGAGAAGGTAAATGACAAATTAATATTAGTACAAGAATATAAAATATACTAATATATACTCTAACACCATGATTCCTATGTCGAAGGCATCCTGTGTTGACATTTTTACCCATTCGTTATTTTTTCATATATTTTCTCTTATCAAATTCCTTTGATGTTATTTGTAATTTTATAGTTTAAATAAATTAATATACTCATTGACTAATAAGCAATTAAGTATATTTATGTATGACACGTACATATAAAATAAACTTCAATTAAATTATATAATATTTTCATTTACTTTTAATATTTGGAATGAATTATTATGAATAATATTTATTATCTTAAATACATAATTTTAAAGCAACATTTTTCTAACGATAAGTTTACCTTTGATATTTTTCTTCCTAAAAGAATATGATTTGATAATATAATAAATGAATTTTACCCCATATAACATTAATTATATAATTGTATTTTTCAAAAAATAATAAAATTGAAAATGAAATTTATATTCAATATTAATTACTTTTTAAAAAGTTTTATATTAATATGAATTCTACCTAATAACATACAAAAATTAATACATATACGCAATTAATATAAATAAAAAAACCTAAAATATTAAATTAATTTAAGAAAACCTATTATATAAATGCAAATTATATTAGATTAATGTATAAATTATGAATATTCGTAAGGACGTTTTTGGAATATTATATAAATTTAAAACATTTCCCATAAATAAATCCTACAAAACGAACGTGGTTATCCAAATATTCTCGAACATCCTTATATATTCTCGGACATCTTTATATATTTTCCTACGAAACAAACATGATCATCTGAAAATACCGGATATTTAAAATTCTGGACATCTGAAATTTCAAGCGTCTAAAGATGCAAGACATCTCCATTCCCAAAAAAATAAACGGCCTCAAATTCAAAATCTTCCACTACATATAAGAAAGAGAGTAGGAGTGCTAAAAACACACCACAAAACCAACGAATCAAACCGAATCAACGGTTTGTTCGATTTATTTTTAAAATATTAGACATCAAATCGAACCAAAGTTATATATATAATATATATTTGCACAAACCCTAGCCTGCCTTCTTTCTCATCCTCGAACCCTTTTTCTACTCCCACTTGTACCGTCGTCTCTCTCAGCCTTCACTCGTGTTGTTCGTCATCCAGTCTTAGTCCCTCCCAGCCATTGCTAATCAGTTCGTCCCTCCCAATCGCTGCCAATTTATTCGTCACCCTCAGCCCTCCTTGCCTAGATGTCACCACTGCTCGCCCCCTCTAGCCTTATTGTTTCCATTCTTCCCATTCTTCCCCTCATTCATCTTTGTTGATCGTTCTCTGGTAGAGACCCAAAATTGACTTCCATACCAAATCCATATCACGCCCAAATCTCATGCTAAATCGAAAAGAACCAAACTAGCCTAACTAGACGGTCGGTCCATTTCCTATTTACAAAAATCGAGTACATCAATTCAGTTCTGAATTCGGTCCAAAACCAAGAAAACCGAACCAACGTGCACCCCTATAAAAGAGTTATCAATGCCAAAAAGTAGCGAGAAAGATGAAAACCAATAGAGGGAAAAGAATAGGGTAAATTTCCTTTACTATATAGAACGTATACTACTTTTATCTATAGTTTGCCACATTAACATCATTCAAAAATGTAGAGTCTTTCGACATTAAAGAACTATATATGAATCCATAACGTAAATAAAGAGAGTAGGTACTACGAGCGGAGTGGAAATTTTCACAAGGAATGGTTGAGAGAGATCAGCAAGACTACCATATACTAAATTGCTTTTGAACCATTTTGCATTCAATTTATACAAGAATAGGGATACCCCCCCTTCCCCTCCCTTGAATTTCTATCTACAGACTTAACCAAGAGCAATCTCTTCCAAACAAAAGCCCCCCACCCACTATGATTTAATGCCAAATTACTGTTGCTCAATATTAAAGATCTAACCTTCTGTAAAAACTATATAGCTGCACAAGCTTCTTGGGTATACAACATACTACTCTGCCTCAATATTTTCTGCAAACACTTACCCTTATTTAAATACCATTGGCTCTCTCTAAACCATTTCCAAAATTTTGATATGCCCAGTTGAGTTAGCAGCTACTAATGAAGACGACTGGCCACGCCAACAAACTGAAGAGATAAACTGCACGGTGTGGTCCATTTCGTGTCTGGAAAGAGGATCCATTTGAAACTTGTACGACAATGCTGGCATTGGAAAGGCTTTGTGGTAGATAAAAACCTAATCCATGGAATAACATAAACATATTCCCAAAGCTAATGAGATAATATGAAGATTAGATACAGTAACATACACATTTTTTCAACATGGTACGGTGGAGAATCGTTCTTATGGAATGAAGAAGAGAACGGATGGGGGTAGTGGTAATAAACAAAAAAGTAAATTGATGCAAGAAACTGACCTCATTTGTCTCTGAACCTGTAGCAATGTACCCATCAGAGACTGATAGTCCCACGAAGTTCTGCAATGAAAATCCCAATAAGCATCAGTTATTCATCAACTTGAGTACTTTTTCCAGGGTGAAGGGCTCTTTATCAGTCCAATTAGGTTAACTAGCCCCAATTTTCATGTCAAATGAAGGGGATCGTTCAATAAGAACTTATCAAACATAAATAACAGCCATGGTATGAAAGTGTCGTTCACAACCCATATAACATTTTTGATGATCAAACAAATATTGAAGTAATAGTAGGTAGTGTTTAGGATGGTGAAAAGGGTGGAAAGAAGGAAGCATTCTGTAGTTTTGTTTGTTAATGTTTAAATGAAGATAGATTCTCCACTCCAGTGTACAATACTAAAAAGATGCACATTCCCTTACACTTTCTTTTCCACCATCTCAACGAAAAATGTAATGTATTATCTTAAATATATACATTGTAATATTGACGTGGCAGAATCGTGACAGTTAACATAGAAGTTTGCCCCAATGCCACAATCCTCCCTTTTAAAAATGATAGTTTCTTCAACACTTCCTCTCTTTTCAAACTTAATCTAGGCAAGCTTCCAAGTTTATCGTCACGTCGTTTCAGATTCAACCATGTCAACTTTTCTATCAAAAGTTTAACGGATGTTTGTTCAAAGGGTGTTTTTGAAACGTCTACAAAAGGTCAAGAGGGTAGTTTTGAAAGGATAGGGGCATTTCTAAAACAAAGGGCAAAGTTCAGAAGTATTTTTATAATTTAGCCTAATTACTATATTCGTATAACAAAGTAATTTTTTTAATGAGAAACTAATGATCTATAAGAAAATGTAATATACAAAATCCCCCCAGAGGAGGCATCCTTCATTTGTGCTTGAAAAGAGGCAGAAACCCAAAGACATTTTTCAAAGCCCTATGACTCAAGAGGAACAAAGAACCTTCAACAATTTAGAAGGGAAAAAAAAAAGCCTTTTGACTCTTTTCAAAACACTACTTTTGTGACCCTCTCTTGGTGTAAATTAGACGCTGCTTTCAATAAATTTAAACTTAAATGTTCTTTCCAATCCAATGTACCAATTCCAAATAATATCTCCAAATACATCAAGACAAAGGACTTCAGATTTCTGTTCGAGAAGGAGAGAGCGCATGAAGAGTGAAGACTAAGGTCAAATTAGGGAAAAGAAAACAAACTGAAGTCTAATGGTATTAAAGTGATTACACCAAGAACGGGACTAGAAGATTTAGTAACCCTTGGGCACCAACTAAACTCTTCAATATCATACTTGCAGGAAATAACCTTGTGCTATAACACTAGAAATCATAGAATCATAGTTTTTTGTAAGCTCTTATATATTCTGTCTTTTATCATTTTTTCTCAATGAAAAGTTCGATTTCTCAAAAAAAACAAAAAAACCTAGTGCCGTAACACATTTGTTTCATGCAGAGACCTCCATAACCATTTATAGTGGGGACTTCATTGCTTTCTAGAGGTATTTCCACACCTAATAAGCCCCTTTCTACTACAAAAATTAGTTGAGATGCATATAAACAAGGCCCAAACACTCACAGATATTGAAAATAATAACAACTACTATACAAAATAATCATTCAGATTCGTAATTCACCCATCTGTTTCATATGCTAAACCAAATAAGATAATAATTCCTGTTCCAACTCCTTTCCACCTTTCATTCTCATTCTATTATATTTTATGCCAATAAACCAAACACTACACAGCTTCTATTTGAGCCCAACCCAAAAGATTGGAGTCAACACCCGTGTGTTTTTCGATTAAAACATGAATCTGGTGGTAGAGTGAGAATTAATTCTTTTAACCAATCTAGATGGGGAAACTTTAGAATATATGATCAAAGTTGCACAACAAACTTTCTTCCTACAAAGGAGAAGTTTTATAACAATAAGTTGAAAAGTGTTCAACATGGTACCTTTACATTCATGTGGCCCGTGAATGACTGGACTGGGGAATCGACAACCCGAGAGGTGAATGTGGACAAATCCCAGAGCTTCAAGGTGTTGTCAGTGGATGCAGAAACAAGTGTGCTCGAGTCTATATACTTGACGTAACTTACAGTTTTGTTATGTCCAGTGAAGGTGCACAAAGGAACTCTTATATTCCGAATATCATAGTAATAAATTTTGTGATCTGCTGAACCAAATGCGAGGGACCGACCAGAATCCGCAGGAAACTGTACACAGCAGACATTGGCTTTTGTTCTGATTGTGCCAATACTTGTACCCTGCAGTAGCAACCCAAGTAAGAAACAAATTATCAAACATTCCAGATAAATATCGCCAGCATGCAATTAGATTACTGTAGTACGTTTAGTTTCAAAGCGGACATCCACCAAGTGCAAAAATAGAATTGCCTGATTGATACTCCATAGCTTAACAGAACCATCATCACTCCCGCTAGCCAACATTGTTGGATCGGCTGATGAGAAGTCGATGGACCATACGCGCCTCTCGTGTTCTCCCATTTCAGTGACTACTTGACTTCTTGTGACATCCCACACCTAAACACACCGTAAAACAATATGACCACAAAATAACATAATTTCAAAGGTGGATTAAATTTGTGGCATCAGTTACCTGCACTATGCCCTCAAAGTTACTTGAAGCAATTTGACTTTTGATGTAACGATTCCAACAAACACTGCTTAGTTTTGACCTGCTACCCATTTCAACAACAGGGTAATGAATATCACGGTCTTCATTTATGATTGAGTCATATCCAAACACTTTGATTTTCCTATTAACACCGGCTGTGGCAAAAAATTCTCCATCACGGTCAAAACTGAGAGAACATACTAGGTTGGAGGAATTCAACAGATCGCCTTGCTGCAAGTCTGCCTTGACTTTTAACTTGCTAAAGGATAGATACTTGCACAAACCCTCCAGGAATGGACTTATCCACCCACCTTGTCTATTATCATTGCAACTCTCTTTGGGAGCCAAATTATTAACTGAACTTCTTTCAGTCATAACAACCGACCCTCTACCATCACTACTTATAGACGAGTGCTTAACAAACTGCCTCCCCGATGGCTTGTTTACCCTACCTCTCATCAAAAGATATGCTAGCTCCAATTTCTTCAAGTTCTTCATCAACCGAGAACTCTTAAAAAGTACGCCTTGTTCATTTTCATTAGCTGAGCTTGACTTCTCACTGTCATCAAGATTATCACCGCATGCTTCCATATCATGGATCAAAATTCCTGGCCTAAATCGTTTCCTTGACCCCAAGCTAGCAGAATCAGTATTTTCAACAGGAGTCATTGAAGGGAAATTTAATTGCAAATGATTGTCCTTCTCAAGATCTGGGCAAGAACCATTCTTTTTCCTGAAATTAGTTTGGTGTCTCGTGACTTGTTCGATGTCATTGCACAGAAATGATACAGTATCTTGCAACCTATGAGCAGCTTCCTGTTTTCTTTGTTGTGTAAGCAAAAGAAATTCTAGCAGCAAATCCTGCTCCTCAATTCTTTTTCTAAGCTCGATTGCTGCTTCACGTTCTTCTAGATCATCTCTTGGTTCATTAAGAAATTCACTCTGCAATAACTCACTGTAAAACAAGAAGAAAAGGGAAGCATGATAACTGCTTCTTCTAGATAGATGTATACTTAGAGCTAACACCATTCGCTAAAGAACAATTACATTCCAAACAAGATGCAGTAAATGAAAATACAATGCAAGACGACTCTAATTCTGAAATCTAGAATGAGTAAGATGCATAAGCTCGACTTCAACACATCGCTAAGCGAAGGAAACAGGGGAAAAAATCATATTATACATTGTGATAAAAGTCTCAGTACACAAATATTTGTATATGAAACTACAGCAAGCAGTCAGTCTGAATTAATAGTCAGAAATAGAATGTCTTGCAGTTTTATAGCATATATAGATCTTGCTTATAAAAGTCTCCAAATAATATTAATTTGATAGTCCAATTCTTGAACACTCCCTCTCTTTCTTGCTCGATTTAATTTTACTATTATATGACAACCTACACGAATGTGAAATTACCAAATCTAAAGAATTTTTCATGGCGTGCCTCATGAAGTGAAGTCCATCAAGCACACCAGTCAGATTGGCCTCAAGTCCAATTCTTGAACACTCCCTCTCTTTCTTGCTCGATTTAATTTTACTATTATATGACTACCTACATGAATGTGAAATTACCAAATCTAAAGAATTTTTTCATGTCGTGCCTCATGAAGTGTAGTGGACTTCATATATAAATGCCTTCATGGAATTCCTCTCAAAAGTGAAGAGGGATTCTTTAAAGAAATGAAGTTCACGGTCTTCTTTGGCTCATTTGAATAAAAAGAAAGGATAATTGACGGGAATTATACAGTTTTCTGCTCCTTTCGGGAGTAGGACAAATTATCTATTTCCAATTTAGGGTTCTCTTTTTAAAAAAAAAAAATTTGAGAGTTCTGTTTTGTAATCCCTAGAACTTCCCCAAGGTAATGTCTTATCGCCTTGTGTGCTTTTTTGTAACTTTCCTTAGTAATAATAACTCCGTTCCCTAAAAAAACAGCTGAAACGAAAATAAAATGATGACATCTAGATTCATTTAATTGTTGACTAGTTGTTTCAATCATGGATGTAATCGTACTCTTTAA
This sequence comes from Momordica charantia, assembly GCF_013281855.1. Lineage (NCBI taxonomy): Eukaryota > Viridiplantae > Streptophyta > Magnoliopsida > Cucurbitales > Cucurbitaceae > Momordica > Momordica charantia. The sequence goes on from NW_028275159.1 coordinate 7,487,596, forward strand.
CATATAAATGTTATCAAGTTGGACCCTGATCTGATTTTCATGTAAGAAGAAATATCCACATTTCAAACATTGTTAAAAGAATTTTACATGGATACAATAAAAGAAGTTAGTAGCATTCATGAGATTAGCTGAACAATACCAATTCATTTAACTGCAGAGACATCTCACCAGGAAAATAAACAAGCACAAACGTAGAAACTTATGAAACAAATTAAGCTTCAAAGTAGTTGCATGGTTATTGCTTCCAACTCGATGATTTCTGGAGAAAGAAATGGTTCCAGTTCATTTAATGCAAACTTATCTTTAAAAGGAAAATCACAGGTGACGCAAAACAGCTTATGCAAAGATTATTAACCCGAGAAGTCCACAGTGAAAGGAGGGTTCACCTTAGCTTAGGCCGATTACTTGGCTCAGGATGCAGTAACCATAAGCAAAATGAAGCTTCTTTTGGCCACTTCAACAGCAATTGAGGAGGAAGCACTCTATGTCTCAAGCTCGACATAGTTTTACTCTTCCCTTCTCTCGAGCTGAAGGAGCAGAATAACTGGGTCACAAGTGTCATTATCAGACAAGCTAATATATAAACTTAAAATAGAAATTCCAAAGGTGCTGAAAGTGTTACTGGCAACCTAGGAGCCTGGAGAAGTAAAAATAGCACCAGGCATCCAAAAACCTAAATCATTCAATATTAAAATAACATGGGTGGAACTTGCACTACTAACCTCAAAAAGAAGAACTCCTAAACGGTATATATCTGAAGCACTGGAACTGGGGCCACCAGAAGCCTCTTCGGGGCTAGTGTACCAAGTAGTCTCCACGGCCAATATCTGTTTCATTGGAAATGATTGCATCTTATCTTCTGCTTCTTCAATATGTCTTCTATCTTTCTTTCTACATTCTCCAGACCCTTCGTTTAATGGCATATGTGCTGCATATACTGAACTGGACTGCATACAACTAGTTTCCGACAAAGTATTTATGGGGGTCATAACTGATCGAAACCCCTCGCTTCCATGGCTGCTTGGGAAGGGAGAAGATGATTTTTTGACCTCTGCAATTTGACTATTTAGTCCATCCTCAAGAGAATCAGAGCCAGAATCTGAACATGATGCAGACTCAATAAAAGTTACGTGGTTGAAAGAGGACATCACAAAGCATGAAGGACGCACATTATGAACAACAATGCCTTGTGAATGAGCTATGTTAACAATCTCCACTATTTGCCTAAATATATGAAGGCACTCCAGAGCATTCACAGATCTTTCTGGCTTATCCAACCATTGCCTCAAGCTAACATCACTCCATTTAATAGAACGCACATAGGGGTCGGCCAGTATATCTTCCTCACAAACCCCAGATGAATCGTCCTGGTTCTTAAGGTGATCAGATGATGTCTCCATTGTCATCCACTTAAAGCTGCATGTAAACCGGTACACACACATCCGATGATTGGATATATCATGCCACTACTATCACAATCCCTGTCTTCTACCATTATCACTCTATATTAGTACCTCACAAACGAGCGCAAAAACTGATCAATATCCCCATCTTCCTGAAAGCCCAAGAAACCTCAACTTCACAGACTCCTGTGATCAATTCCCCTGCTGGTTTCAAATGTGAAGACAGTGAAGTTAGAACACCAAAGCTTTTGCACAAATAGCAACCCACCATCCCAGTCAAACTGATGTAACTAAGTATGATTAAACTAAGTTAGTTAGCTAGTTAGGACCCTTGATTATTTAATCTAGTTATGGCTATCAGCCAGTTTGCCATAAACCACCTAAGGCCGTTAGCCACAACTAGATTAACAAATCAAGGGCTGCAAAATCATCATTCACTAAACACAGTGGAAAGGAAACAGTAAATGAGACCACAAACAACCCTTTTGAGAAAAAATATAGAGAATTCTCAATGATGGGGCAAAAGTAACAGGAGAAAGAAACAAACCCACCTTCATGAAGAAGCTAAATAGCAAGATGGTCACAAAAATCGTCATGAAATAGCAGAATTCAGGTTCTGCAAGGCCAGCCCCGAGCGGTGAGAGCACTCACTCCACCAGAGAAACCGATGTTTTAGTTCGCACCCCGCCCAAAATCACCACCACCTCATAAAATCTCTGTACTTTTTCACTAAAAAAATGAGGAAACAAAAAAAGAGCACACAAAATCTTCCCACAAAAAACACGGACCGTTTATAATCGATACTATAAAATAAAATAAATTCCCAATTATTTTTTCGCCCCCCTGTGCTCGCTCCGAAACCAAGTTGTGCCCTTTCTCAAATTTCCCACCAATTTTCCTCTTTTTTTTTGTTCCCTCTTATTCTAGGGCTTTTGCAGGCCACTGATCTTCATTATCCATTAGCTTTATTCCATACTGCTACGTGGCACAACCACAGCCTCTAGCTGGTTGGAGCAGAAAATGTAAATAAATGCAAATTGGTGGGCCGTTTTGGGAATCTAAAAATAATAAATAATTTTCAAATTACCATGTGGCCTTCTCCGCCTTCCTTCCCCCATTTAGCAAGTAACTAATTATTTTAATGAGGAAAAATTATGGGACCGATTAATCAATAATTTTACTTTAACCTAATGATTTGGTGTTACATTACGTATGGTAAATGCTTCGAGGATTCTCTGTTGACATATTTTATAATTTATTTTTCACTAATCGAGGAGTATCTCTAATTATAGTGTAATCAAATAATAATAATGATATTAATCGGATAAGCATATCCCGTCATGGGTGGATCTTTTTCTTTTTCTTTTTCTTTTTCTTTTTCGTTTTCCTGAATGTATTATTTAGAGTAGAGATTCAAACTTACCATCGACCGAAGATATGGACTAATAAATGAATTATTCTTTTTAATATTTATGTATACACGTGTAACAAATTAAGAAATAAGTATTAAGTTTACAACAGATCATAACTTAATAGTTAAAGCATCTTGTTCGTTTTTTCAAACTCGAATATTTATATATATATTCACTCTACATTTATTATACTCAAAATAATTAATTTAGTAGTGTAGCATACAATAATTCTTCAATAAGTCTACTAATTTTAAGAACTTAAATGATATATTTTAATTATTGTTAATTTTACTAAGATTTTCAATCTGGTTTCATCTCTAAACTTTTAATGTTATTAAAGTGATGTGGCATGCTCCCGTCCAAGATTTTAATGAGTATTTATTTTTATAAGATTGATTGACTTATTTTCTTCTCATTTGAAGTAAATAAACTTGATTTTTATCTCTATGTTATCCACAGGAGTCCATATCGAACAAGCAGAATTTGAAATAACGGCCTACGGCCTAGTATTTTCATTAAAAGTTTAAAGGTTTAATTTTTGTAATTAAAATTTTGCATGCGTAGTTGCAAAGTCAATATAATATCCAAGTAGTTTATGCATCATTTATCCCATATTTGGTTTTAGAATATCATAACTTAATTTTATTAAAATTTTATAACTTGCTCGCGAGTGGAAGATTTCAAAGACTGAATTAAATTTGACGTGGGAACATAATAGATTTTACATTTGAATTTAGGTTTTGTATTTACTGAGTTGATTCAATTATCCTAAGGTTATTAAATATATTATCTTATTATAATTTAATAACGCGTAACTCTATTTATTATCACTTTTCTATTACTGTAATTTAATTAATTTAAATTATATATGTTGACGGTAAATTTTGGAGAGATCTACGTACCATTCAAAAAAACGTCTTCGTCAAGGAGGAAATGATCCTGGAGCCAGAAAATTTGACGTCGGTGCAGTGTCCCACCTAATGTATTCAAACACTCAAGTCGGTAATCAAAATAAGAGAAAATATGAGTAGACACTTTAAAGATTTCAGTGACAAGTTTTTCACTTACTTGGTAGTGATGGGGTCTTTCCCTTTTATAGGTGCAGACGGGTCTCGAGTGCAAGGGCGTGCCAAGTTGTACAAGGCCCTGATACAAGGACGGATGCTCCTGCCACTGAGTGGGTGGCGCCTCCACAAGTGAGCTTGTCCCCTGTAGGTTGCAAACAGTAGGTCGTCTCTCTCGTACAATTACGATGGCGACATACTCGTACGCCTATGAGGAGTACGACGATAACTGCTTGTGGTTCCGTGCCTCGCTATCTCTCTTGGAACCCGCTTTTTGTCTTGCTCGGATTTCTCCCTCAACAATATCAATCTTATTGATTAGAGTATATTAGTTACGAGTATTATTTTAATGCAACATGTAGAGGTAGGAATTCGGAATTTCGATTTTTTGGTAGAGATAGAAATCTAAATCAGTTACCGGTTAAAGGTAAAGTTAAAATCAATTTATTAGTAAATAGAGAGAAAAAAAATTGCAAATATAGGTTCAATAATAATACCAATTGAGGACCCAAATCTAATTTAACCGGAAAAGATGATAATAATAAACCTTCATTAGAAGTCATAAATTTACAATTTCACCCCACTTGAAATTGTAGAACTCTAAAAGTAGTGTTTAATATCTAAAACCAAATCACACATCGACACAATAACGCGACAAATAATTACTCAAATATAAGAGATAAAAATATAATAATTTCTCAAACACTATGTTATTGCTTGGTTGGTGATTTGTAATCGTCTCTATAGGAGGGACCGATTGTATGAGTGGGTTTCCTCAATACCTATCTCGTGTGTTTTGTGTACGAATGGGGCAAAGTCTCGTGATCACTTGTTTTTTAGTGTCCTTTTAGTTTAGATGTATGTGGTGCTATGATTGCTTGTTCCGGCTCTTCGCATATTATTAGAGGTTGGTTCATGGAGCTTGATTGGGTTTGTTGTATCAGTGTAGCCAATTATCCGCATCGTCGTGTGTGGTGGTTGACTTGGTCGACGACTATTTATCATATTTAGGAGCGTAACTCGATGATCCATGGGGGCCTTCTAGACCGTCGTTCATCCTAGTTCGTGCTATTAAGAGTAATGTCTATTTTCAGTGCACTACTTGACCGGGTAATTGTTGCTCGTCTACTCCGCCAATGGCTAATTTACCTTGGGATTTATTCTCTTGATTGTTGGGCCTGTCTCGCTCTGCTGTTTTGTGTGCCTTGGCTGTGACGTCTGTCTTTTTTTTTTTTTTTTTGTCTTTTAATATATTTACCTTTAAAAAATTATTATTATTATAAACATAACATGTTGGCATATGAAATATATTTAGTATTAGTTTTTTATGATTGATATAATTCAGGTTTTAAATGTTGGTGTTGGAAATATCCATGTTTTTCATGAAATTATAGATGTCGATTGATATTTTTTTAAATGTTATAAAAATAAGAATAAAAATCACAACAAATATTTGATTTCATGAAATCATGGAGATGGTAATTTTGGCTAAATATATGTTTAAGGTGTTGATATTTTTGTTTTTTTTTTAACTTAATCCATATTATTTTTTAAAAAATTTTATGTTGGTGAATCTAAAAAGTTAGGTTGAAGATAATTTGCATAACATGATTTAAAAAGTTAGGAGAAATTTCGAATTGTATTGATTTTGGTGGCTTAATCTTCTTCGAAATTTATGTGATCTCGTCAAGTATGGTGCGTTACAAGTTTATCACCCAATCATTTATAGTTCACTTATAATAATGGTATTGTTGTATCCAACATGGACATAGTTTAGTGATAAATGTCATCTTATTTATTTACCTGAGGTCGAAGTTTCAAATCCCCCTTCTCTAATTTTATCTCTAATTTGTTGTAAAAAAAAAGTATACAATTAAAAAATGTTAAAACGTGTAAGGGACCAAATTGAAAAGTATTTTAAATAATATAAATTAAATTGAAAAAAATGTTTATAATTTTGCTCGAGTTAAGCATTATTTTAACATGAAATATTTTGGTTGAATTACCCTCGTCTTAAAAACAACTCATCCAATAAAGTTAAACCAATTATTAGAACTCCTCACTTATTTTAAATTTTTTACAATGACTTAGGCGTATTATTCGTCAAAATGAACCATAGTTTAATTAACATCTAGTTCTAGTCTCTAATCGAAATGTCATGAGTTTGAATTATCAACCATATATTTGGTACTAAAACAATATGACAGATTATTCTAAAACAACATTCGATAATGGTTGTAAAAAAAAACAACGATAATGATTTTATTATTTGTTTTCCATGTTTAAAAATTAGATTTATGGACATTATTTTACATTAGTATTTTTTATCTACCTTTTTAAAATTAGAAATAGTGGTTTAAAAAAATAATCTTTTTTTAATTGGTAATCATAAAAAAAGAAGTAAGATGCAATCGTATGATATTCAAATTAGAGTTACCACACAATCCACGAATCTTTGACTTTTTAATCGAGATTATAATGCTTCAGTCATTTTATTTTTTTTTATTATCAATACTTTAATCTGTTTAAATTAGTGCATAATCCACCAAAGAAATGTTTTCAAAAGAAAAAAAAAAGTGCAATTAAAAAATACCAAATACGTCGAAACGAGTATAGCTCAACGGTAATTGATATATTTATTCAACTAAAAGATAGTGAGTTCGATATTTCACCCCCACATGTTGTACTAAAAAGAATATATACCAAATACGATAATTTTAAGTATAGTTCAACTGATTAATGTATATATCTTGAAACAAAACATTGTGGGTTCGAATTATCATGTTCACACAAACTACGATGTATATCGTACCTTAAGGGCTAAAAAGTCACACGTACGTTCTAAAATATATATATATCACATTTACTAAACAAAAGTTTGGAGAAGTCTTCGATTAATCAGTAATTTAAGAATCATTGCAAGTAAAGTATGGTTTTTAGTTGGGACGATTGTTAATTAACAGATAATTGCCAAACAAGTTCTAACATTAATCTATTTATTTGGTGGATAAATAAAAATGGGAATAAATTAAGGTAATAATTAAATTCTTCTTTTACTACAATCAATAGATGACTCGAACTCATGATGGTTTGCTAGAGATATATGTCAATTACCGTTGAGTTATACTTATGTTGGCGCGATAAATTAAATTAAATGATGAAAAGCCTACAATGTCGACCTCACCTAACTTTTCCCTAACATATTTACTATAGTTAACTTAATTTGTTCACAATGTTGACAGTGAAGTCTTCAAAATTAATTACTAATCTTTCTCCTCTTAAGAAAATACTAACCTCTCTCAAGCATTAGCACACAATTCAATAGGTAAATTTCTACATTTATGCGAATTTATAACTTATTTAAAAACAGTAAGCACAATAAATTTATAAATTGCTGCACACAAGAACTTGTAAATATCTCTATCTAACAAATCTGACCTATGACATTCAATATCCAATTCATCAATTTTTCGTATCTTAAACATAAATTGAATATACATCATGCACTGTGTGATAAAAGCAACGACCAGTATCAAAGTAATAATGAATAACTCAACAAAAGGAAACAAATTCATTAATTATATATGAAAAAAATCAAATTCATAGAACATGCACAACTGTAGCGAATATAACTAAACTAAAATCTCTAATAATAATGCCAAAACGAACATAGCTTAATAGTAATTGATATATATCTTCAACATCTTAAATTGACATATTCTATTTTATTTCTCTTCCCCTTCGAATCCATTTCAAATTTAACAAAAATATGTATTTATAATAGGTAACATGATTCATGCATGCTTCATGTTCTTGTGGCAAGGGTTTGTCTTTTTGCGGTTATCTTGGACCCTCCTAAATTTTTATTATCATTATTATTTCACTCGAGAACTTTGAAATCCTCCAAATTTAATATTCAAAATTGAATATTATTCAATCTACGAAAATAAATAAAAGGTACGAATTAAGATGTATAATTTTTTAGAAATCTAACTAAAAATAATCTAAATAAAATTACCTATATGAATTCGAATGTCAACTTTCACGCAAAAAAAACCTTACCAAACATTCTCCCCATGGAATGGAATGTGGAAGTGGGTGCAGCATATTTTTAATTTCAACATGGGATTAAGAATTGTTTTCATCGACTAGCTAGCTTGTGGTAGACTTTACCATTCACTAAGTACGAGGGGAAAAAAATCCCAAGTTTGTGCAACTATTCATGTTTCTACACTAAAATAAGTTGAATGGTCAATAATTTTATACAAGTAACCACTCAATTCAATCACTTGCTATCGTTATTATTAGTTTTCTGTCAAGGTCTATTTTGTGGAGGTACTCAAATCATATCAGTGATCGATTTCTAGATTTCGTTGTACACCTAATTGGTTAAGGTAAATCAATAGTTAAAACCGCATTCAAAGGTAGGACATTTCCCATTTGTATATAAACTTCTGTACCATAATCAATGGTATCTCCAATTATGGTCCATCTGGGAGGTAAAATATATCTTCTCGAACATAGTTCAACAATTAAAATATTTTATTTATGTCTTTAAGGTCGGAGGTTCAATCCCCAATTCCCACATTTATTATATTGAAACATCTTATCAAGATGTGCTCGTATAACAGAATTACGTCTAAATAATATTAAAATGAAGATCTAATCAAAGATGATCATCATTCTAATATTGCTATTTTTTAAAAAAACACTAATATTGCTAATAAAATTAAACATCTTGCCCATTAAATTCAAAATGCCAACTAGACAATAATGGAACATAGGTAGGATATCAAATTTAAAATTTTTACTTTGCGTGAAATTCCATATTTGGGTTTTTACCACTAGGGTCAGTCTCTGTATTTTCTATAAAATATCAAATAAGTTTAAAAAAACTATGTTTCCATTTGTGATATCTATTTTGTTGATATTTTTATAATAGAAATATCGATTATGTCAATGTCAAAATGAGAAAATATAAAAGTATTTAATACGAAAAATTTGGATATTTTTTAATTTTTATTTACAAGGACTAAATAGAACGTAGAGAAATGACAATTTCGGTTTAAAAATATTTAATGAAAATAAATAATAAATAATTTTGATTCAGAAAGTTGTCACATTCAGGGATAAATTAAGATCTGAATGTATAAATATTAAAATATTATTAAGAAAACTATTGTAAAGAGCAATTTGCGCAACATAAATTCCATTATTCTACTCCGTTTGGGTACGTAAAAAACCATGGAATTTTGTGGCCGGAATACTCGTTTTGGAAATGTCCGCCGTTCATAGCCTCCGGTTAAGAAACACAATCGCCGACCGGTGGAAGTTTTGATTGGATTGGCTTTGGAGTCCACTTCTGTACGAGGTAAGTCCGATTGGTTTTTGTCTCGGAGCAGGCACTGATCTGTTACGGGTAGAAAGTTTTGCGACTAATTTTCATTTTTGTGGATTTGAATTCTGATTCGGATTCGGATTCGGATTCGGGATGGAGTTTGTTTCTGAGCCTTGGTTTCTGGATATGTAGGCTTCTACGAGTCACCACTGCAATCGGTTTTGGGGAAGGAACACTGGGTTTAAGAGTTGAGTTTTTCTGTTTAAGGTGGTTTTGTGATGAAGTCCGATGACACGACATGATTGGTTAGCAGATCCAGTAAATGATTGTAATTCGTGATTATAGGTGTCACTTTTGGCTTTATGGGAATGGGGTCTTCTCTTCTTGCATTGTATTTGACCTGGAGTTGTCCACGGCCGTATAGAATTCAGCATTGAAAGGAATTGTGGTTTTGGTGGATTTTAATTTGATTTTTGCCCTGAATCGATATTGGGTTTGTAATGATTCTATCATAGAACTTGATCGATTTAGCCGATTGGTGTTGGTTGGTGAGTGGTAACAGCAAGAGTTTGTTGTATCACTTCTGACTTCAGTGTTCAAAATTAATTCAATTCTTGGAAAACTGATTGTTTTCCTGGGAAGCTACAGGAGATGAAACTCGAAGTTGTGGGGTTGGAGGTATAATGACTGGAGGGTCATTGGGTCTTCGTACGGGAAGCTATACATCACTGCAGCAACACCTACAAAATGGTGCTTTGCAAAGTTCAGCAACGTCATTACTCGTGCACAAGCCTTCGAAAAGCATTCTTTCAAGTTCAAGAGAGAGGGAGAGAGTTATTCCCTTGTTTTGTCGATACTTTGGTCGGAGAAGGGTTGCAATGCTCCTCTTATTCATCCTTGCTCTTTTGGTTTTTGTATTTGGATCCTTTGCAGTCAGTAGAGGTTTGTTATTTTCTATCTCATTACTGATTTATTGTGGTACCGCTCAATTATCTGTGGATATTGGTTTGAACTTATTTGCTGATGACTGCAATGTAGGACTTATTCTGATTAGATGAATCACAACACTTAAGAGTTAAACATTCATTTCAGTGATTTGCTGTATCTAAATGTCTGCCTCTGCCTCTAGTGGGGTTCTTTGTGCCATGGGTTTAAGGCTAAGACATTAGCTTATTGTCCACCTCTCTGAATTTATACATTATAGCCGGAGCTTTGCTCGTTAGTGGAGGCTGTAGTGAATATGATTATTATGTACATTCTTCTGGAATTTTGAACCATCTGTTTGTCTTCCCCCCCCCCCCCCCCCCCCCCCCCCCCCCCCTTTTAATAATATCTTTTCTCGTTTTCAGGCATTGATTGCTTGCAGCAATAACATCATATGTTTAGTTGTTTTGTCTGCTGTATCCTTCTACTTTTGTTTTCTTTGAGAAGTAACATCTTCTATTTTGTGGTTTCCTTTGTTGTCATGATTGACCAGATAGCACCGATTTGAAGGCACCTTATGAAGAAACTACACGAATAGATTTAATAAATCCTGTTGTTTCTAGAACAGAAAACTTCAAGGATAATGTAACTTCTACACATGGGAATTTGATTGGAACAAATGAAAACTCATCCCTGCTCCCTCCTTTACCTCATTCAAATCGTTCTCTAATTGCTGGTATTTTTCCTCGACGTTCCCTTCCATCACCGCATCCATGCAAAAACTTTGCAATTCCGCCTCCGGCTCCAGCTAATGGAAAGCGAACTGGAGCACGTCGTAAGTTTTAGTTATTTAATTAGTTTTTCATGTCTACCATGATCCGCATGAATTTTTCACCTTCCTGTTAGAATGTCAGATTAATATTCTCCTCCCTTATTTTCCAGCGTGTCCAGTATGTTATATCCCTGTGGAGCAGGCTATTTCTAGTATGCCGAGTGCACCATCAATATCTCCCGTACTACGTAGTTTAACATATATTCGTGATGAAAATCCAATGAAAACAGAACCACATGGGGGGTCTGATTTTGGTGGATATCCTTCTTTAAGACAGAGAAATGATTCTTTTAATATAAAAGAGTCGATGACAGTTCACTGTGGGTATGTTTCACTTTCTTACCAGTTTTCATGTACTGATTGAATAAGTAATGAATCTAATGATGATTACTTTTCCAAAGATTTAAATTTTGATGTTCATCATATATGTATTCGTAGTTCCTAAAATTTTGAATTCGTTTGTTGTTGTAAATGCATACGCTCTTGTGTTCCGCTCTCCTGTACTTATTAGATTTGTTAAAGGAAGCAAACCTGGCAATCAGAGTGGCTTCGATATTGATGAAGCTGACCTTTTGGAGTTGGAGGAGTTTCATGAGGTCATTGTTGCATCAGCCATATTTGGTATGATGGTGCATTGCGATAGTTTTTCTTTCACTTTATTTTTATGGACATGGTTTTTTATTTGACTCATATTTACGTTTTCTTTTTTCTTTTGTAAAGGAAACTACGATGTACTACAGCAGCCTGTTAATATTAGTGAAGAATCGAAAAAAAGTGTTCCTTTCTACATGTTCATTGATGAAGAGACAGAAGCATATATGAAGAATTCTAGTCTCTTAAATGGCAAAAATAGGGTTGGCTTGTGGAGAATCATTGTTGTTCGTAATGTTCCTTATGCTGATTCAAGACGAAATGGCAAGGTCAGTTAAGTTCTCTCTCCCTCCCCAATTCGGTATCCACATCTGTGCCAACAATTTGAGAGTTTCAATGATATATTGGTTTCAAGATTCTTTCATGTTGATTTTTTTCCACTTGTAAGAATTGTTTCTCGTATTGAATCATTTTTTCATGAGGTTAGATTGAAGAATTGTTCCATGGAATTATTTGCATTGGCGAAAATGGTACTTAAACACAGCATAGAGTATGTTGTAGATTACTTATATATGGGCCGGCATTACTTATATATGGGCCTTTTATGTTTGCAAGGAAAACTGTTTTCATTAAGAATAATAGAAGTACAACTAGAAAGAGGTCATACAAAAACATAGGCCAAAATTAAGAACTGCGGCCACCAAAAAAATTACGAAAAGGACTCCAAGAAGTAGTGATCAAATTAAAAAACAGAAAATAATCACAAAAAGGCTTGGTTGTGTTGTCCCAAAGAGAAGCACTAAAATGAGCTACAACTCAAATCTATTTTAAAGAATCAAAATACTCAAAATTCTCCTATTTGTCTTACTAAATAATCCATGTGATAAGCAAAAAATCGACGATGTATATCTTGGAATATAGGATGTAAAATTACATATTCCATGATACCATGGCAATTGTGAGAAGGATCCAACCTCTGTTCCAAACAACTGGAAGAACCTAACCCAAATCTGAACAACAAATGCACATCTACAAAGCATAACTTTTACCAGCTTGAATGTGTGTATTGTTGTTATTAGCATCAATTTTCATAATCTGCCATAAACAACTCTGATAAAAGGCATACCATTTTGTAGCTACAGAAAAAGTCTTGGGATGCTTGGATCTTGGTCATTTCGTGGGTTCTTGGGTGGAAAGGCTGATGCGTTATTAACATGTTATATTAATGCTGATGATAATTGAAACTAATTTCATTTCATTTTTCATTCTTAACAAGATACTAACTTTTCAGTGATGAAATGAAAAGGAACAAGAAATCATTCAAAGATACAAACTCTCGAAAGAGTGAAAATGAATGAAAAAAACTAAATTTACAAAAAAATGAAAATGCTGAATACAAAGGACTAATAAAAGCACCCCTATTATTATAAATAAGATTAGGGGAATAATTAGAAAAGGTATCAACAAGAGAACAAGAAGCCTTGAACTTAGTTAAAGTGAGACATTCAAGCAAGATCTGTTCTTTCCTTTGAAAATCCTGAGTTCCTCTCGAACCATGACTCTGAAAGAAAGTTTTTCACAGCATTAATCCACAACAACAGAACCATTGAAGACGAATGAATAGGCCTGCAAAGCAAGTGAACAATGTTGTCTTTTGCTTTAAGATCGAAAACCCAATCAACTTTGAATTGATAGAGTAGAGAGGACCAACCTTGAGCAACGAAGGAACAATAGAAGAAAAGGCGACTTAAATCTTCCCCACTTGCCCCACAAAGAACACAAAAAGAAGGAAGCAAAGCGGCTGAGGGGAGCTTCTTTTGAATAATATCTGCTGTATTTGACTTCCCACGAAGGAGAATCCAAGAAAACACTTCATAGCCCTGTTTAGGACCTCATTTTCAGAAAATTTCAGAAACCTACTACTTTCCTCCTTATCTGATGATAACATTACGGGGGTACACAGGTAACGAAGTGGCAACCTTGTTGGCCTTGATATAGGCTTCCAACTTTTTGAAGTTCTTTTCTTCTCTGTTTCTTGTTTCTGCTACAGGAATGCCCTAATTAGTGCAACTTCTCATTCCTCGTAATAGTTGTGATTTGATGCTTAGGTGACAATTAAGAAGTGTGAATTGTTTCAATTTACTACTTAAAAATGGAAGGATCATAGATCATGATCGGCCAGTTTTTCTCTATTACTTTCTGTCTTCTTTTCCCACTATGCACTCATAATCAAATTTTAAAGTTGACGTCTCGCTGCTGTTATTATTATTATTAGTATTGTTATTAGTAGGCTTAATTCCTGTCAAAATCATTGAACTTTCACACTTCATTTTCTTCTTTATACTTTAGAATATCTTAATTTGGTATTTATAATTTCAAATATTTTGTTTTTTATGCTTAAAACCTTTTCTAAAAATTCATTTGGTTGTCATTGTTAAATTAAAATATTTCATTTAATGAAAATTTTATGCCACTCATTTCTACCCATTACCAAATTCTTGTAACTTAAAATACAAGTTTATGTAGTGCCACAAGGTTTTTGTTGGATGCAATACAAAAATTTAATGACAAAGATCAAATAATTTTTTATGCAAAGTTCGTGGATTGAAACAAAACATTTAGATTTATGTGAATCAAAATAGAATAAGTGCGAAAGTTGAGAGACAATTGACAAATATAAGAATAAAATCTTATTTTTATTGTTGATGCTACTGTTATTGTTACTAATTATTATCATTATGTTTTGAAATCATGAAAGTTCTGATGATCCAGAGTTCAATTTATTGGCATATTTAGTTATTCTGTTTGGAGACATCGATTCATGTCCACTAAAAACCCTAGAGAACATGGTTCACGTTCATAATCCCCAGCTAGCAAATTCAAAGTAAATAAGGCCATAACATTGTTGTATATAGGAAGAAAACCTTTGTGACCTTTATATCTCTTGACATTGGCTGCCAGCGTGGAAAGCAATCTGAGAACCCGGCAGATTAACATGATAGACAATTTAAAGAATCCAACTGATGAACTAGTTCTGTGGATGGATTAAATAGTTGAAATGTCAAGCTTTTATGCACCATAGTTCCACAGAAACTAAGAATATAACTTCGATTTTAGAAATAGTTAATAGGAGTGGACCGAGCTTAGCCCCAGAGTGAGTGTCATTACTAAAGTCCTGAGAACATCTGCTCTTTAGATGTAAATCTTACCCTGACATTTTTGCATTGAATTACTTTACTGCTGAAAAATTGATTAACAGATGTTTGTGTCCCGTTTATCTGAGGTCAATATATTAACAGGTTATACAGATTTTTTGTATTTGGTTGGGATTGAGATGGAAGATGATGGGAATTTCATTAGATTTTACTTCATCTAATTGTGGCAGATTCCCAAGCTTCTTCTGCATAGGCTTTTCCCTAACATTCAATACTCAATATGGATAGATGGAAAACTTCAGCTTGTTGTGGATCCATATCAAATACTTGAGAGGTATATCCAATGTTATATTTTCCGCGGGCCTTCATGCCTCTGAAGCATGAAATTATAAGTTGTTCGTTTTCAAAAGCTTCCCACTTACATTTCTATGATAACTTTTTCCCCATGTCTGGTTGTTGCTTTGGTTTGAATTTTCCATAGCATTTGCTGTTCTTCTGTTAATTCTTTTTGTTCCTGCAAACTATTTTTATCCATCAACATTTACTGCTCTATTTGTGCAGAAGTAATGACTGCTGTTACCTATAAGGTAAAATACACTGGTGCAATGTTAATCTGATACTCCAATTGTCTTCTTGACTCAACTGATTTAACGAGTCAAATAAATGAGATTCCGCGTTTATTACTCAGGAATTCTGCATATCTTATCCGATATTTTTTGAACTGTTAGACGCATTTTGTTTAATAAATCCAATTTGCCCTGGAAATTGTGCAATTCCAATAAAAAGCTATTTCAAGACTTGTTATGGATCTGATCGATTTTCATGTTTAGTGAGCGATCGATAACATTATTTCCGTTGAGCTTATAGTTGCTTTGTTGATCAATGTTTTATTCTATTGTATCTTTTGGATTTTTGTTGGCTTTTTTTCCCTTTCTTTCTATGCTCCCTTTAGGAGTTCGTTTCCTTGAACATTTTCTTCCTTTTCATATATTAATGAAAGGTTTGTTTCTTGTTAAAAAAAATAGCAAATTGCCCAGCGTTGTCTTTAGTGGGAAGCTTTGAAAATGCTTTGATGGATCTACAAGGCTCATCATTGGAGAATACTTTTTATGTCCTGCATTACATCTAAATGGACATAATAATGAGTTTGTTCTATTTATTCTTGTACATGATGTTTTACCCGTGGATTATGGATATTTGCTGACAATGATTCTCGTTTGTAGGTTCTATGCTCTGATGAAACTGTGGGATTGGTTTAAGCTTTATCTCAGTAAAGTACTTATAACTCTAATGTTTTAGTGCGTTAATTGTATTGACAGGTTCCTGTGGCGTCAAAATGCAACTTTTGCAATTTCAAGACACTATAAACGATTTGATGTCTTTGAAGAGGCTGATGCAAATAAGGCTGCTGGAAAGTATGACAATTCCTCCATTGATGAGCAGATTAATTTTTATGTTAGCGAGGGTCTAACACCATATTCTTTGGCTAAGCTTCCTATAACTAGTGGTACTGACTGATTCATTTCATGCACTACTTCTGTTTTTCCACACCTGCTTTATATGTGTGCAACTTTCTGTATGTTTCACATTTTTCCTTTGTGGCTCTGCATTGAACTTCCTACAGATGTTCCTGAAGGTTGTGTTCTAATCCGAGAACATATTCCAATAACGAATTTATTCACTTGCCTTTGGTTCAATGAAGTCGATCGTTTTACTTCAAGAGATCAGTTAAGCTTCTCCATGGTGAGAGATAAGATAATGTCAAGAGTCAATTGGGGCATTGACATGTTCTTGGACTGCGAAAGGCGCAATTTTGTAATACAGGTCCTGAACTCTTTTCTTCTGGTTAGAAAAATAAACAAAATCCCGATTGTATCAAACAAAGCACAGTTTAATTCAGTTTATTGGAACATATAGTTCTAAGAACATGGCTTTCACTGTTACAATATTGAGTTCCAGGACGTTTACCCCTTTTTCATTCGACCCAGTTGCTTGTTATCTTGATTCCAACTCCTTTTATACTTTTGAGAAAAATTGTTCTTGACATTCTGCTATTTTCCTTTCTACATTTACAGACATATCATAGAGAATTACTGGAACACATGCCACCTCCTTCCGTAGCAGTTATTCGCCATCCTCCACCACGGACGCCTGCTGGTCGTACTGTTCCAAAGCCTCCAGTTCATATTGTTCTAAAGGCTCCAGTAAAGAGAAATCCTTCCAAGCGAGGAAGGGGCGATAAGAGGTCCACTTCGAAGCGACACCGTAAAGTTACTCCTGGACATAGAGAGGATAATTTGTTCTAATTTAATTCATATAAAAAAGAGAATGTTCTTCTTTTTGCCCTTTTGACATTTTTAGTTTCATTCTCATTCACTCAAATTTTACATCTCAATACAGGGAGATCTGGTTTAGATGTAGAGCATGGTTTGATGGGACAAGATGATACCAATTTTGTACTGGAAGTTGTTGATATATATATATACACATATATATATTGGTTTCTGTTGTACATATGAAAGTTTATCCCTTTTATCTATATTTGTATGACTTAAATGTCTCGTATTTCTCGGAAAACTGGGTTCAATTCCATTATGTGAACCTACTTAATTCCAGGCCACATATCTACCATTGATGTACCAGATGATTCTTGTTAATGACCTGGAATGGAATTCCTGAATGCTTCCTCTGAAACAGATGTCTTAGTTATTTAGTGCTGGTTTTCTTGCAGCATACAAATATGAACACATCATATTAGAACTGTATCGGTGTACTATGTTTGTTTTCACATCTTTTAGTTGGTTTTGGACTTTTCGGATTTCTTCAAAATTTCTCTGGCTTTTGAAACTTCTAATGGCAGGGCAGGGCATTGCTGGATTTGTGATTGTGATGATCTCTCCGAACTGTATACGACTCCGATCCCCCAAATCAAGGAATGGGGCAAGAGTGGAGAATGCATCTTCGTCCAGGTTAGATCTCACCAGCTGCTCATCTTATCTTCTCTACGTTTTTGACAATTCATCTTTGTCTTAGTAGAGTCTTTCAGTGGTATGTTTCGTCCGCATAACTTCTTATCCTCCAATTCGAAGAAAAATCTCTCTTATGAGCTATTAAAAGAAGGGTGATAGAGAGACGTGGAAGGAAGACAGCCTCTCATGCATTACTAGACAGTTCGGAGAGCATTAAGACAAGTTGCTATTCCTAAGTGTCAGGCGAATGATATTTTTTCAAGGGGTGGGGTTTTTGAAATCCCAAAATTGGAGTCATTATAGTTGACTTAAGTTGTAGCTTTTTGCTGAATGCCCCAGTCTTCACTCATGGGCTAATTCTTTGAGAAGAAATCACAGTAGAGAATAAGCAGAGATTTTTCTTCAACAACATGATAATTTTCCACCATTTTCTACTCTTAGAAAAACTAAATAGTATGATCCCAAGTCTTCACTAATATTGTAGATTACATCATGATGGTAAATTATCCTTTTTAATGGAGGCCTAATGAGTTTCATTTCTTTTAAGCTAACATGAGCTCGAGCTCGGTGTGTTAAAGTAGATGTACTCCTTCCTTTCTGATCTAAAAAAAAAAAACTTTTCAAAATATAAAAACTAAATGAACATAAATATGTGCTTTTTTTGGGAGTAAGGATTTAGATTGTGAAGTTTAACTTGTAATGATTTAGTTTAACTTGTAAGGATTTAAAATTATAAAAACTATATTGCTATATGATAAAAAATAGTACTTAAATTTGATAAGATTTTTCGTAATAGGGATTAAATTGTTACAACTTTTAAACCATGGGACAAATTATTACATTAAAGTTTATGAGCTAAATTGTTATTAATTTGAAAATACAAAGACTAAAAACTAGAATTCAAAACTAAATCCTTACAAAGCATAGAACCAAAATATGTCTTTTAACCTAAAATTTAAAGACATTTTCTCCCTAAAAAAGGATTTCTTCTCCCAAATATTCCTTTGTTAGATTCTCAATATTTACTTGTAGATCTTTTGAGTTCAACACTTGAATAGAAAGGGTCAGGATGGAGGTCGAATTATCAACTTTGAAGATAGTAATAAGTATCTTATTTGGTAATATTCTCATTTTTCGTTCTTGTTCTCAATTTTGAGAACTATAATAGTTTGATAACTATTATTATTTCTCGTTTTTCATTTTTAAGGAACATTTCCAAAATTGTGTAACAAAATTTAAGTTTATTGTTTATTGTTCCATTTTTCAAAATTTTTTAAAATATAAATAAAAATATTAACTTACAAAATGCATAATAAATATTAAAAGATAAGTATACGATAAAAAATTGAATATTTTAATACTTTTTTAAATTTAAAATTTTAGAAACAGAAACTAGAAAGAGTTACCAAATGAAAAATAAATGACAAAAATTAATTAATACCGAACACAATTATATTCTATTTATTCAAAATGATGATACAAGAAACAATCAAATTACCAAACTGACTATAGAAAAAAATTATAAAAAAAATATTTGAAAAAGTATTAGGCTTCTTACATATTTACATCTCTACGTAAAAATATTTAGTTAAATATATTAGACACTTATGTAAGCAAAATAAATAATTAACATGTGCTTTAGATTTGAGAATAATATATAAAAAGAATATTTTAGACAACAAAATCTGCCTAAATCCAACCTTTTAAAACCTTAAACACAAATCTTGGACCCTACATCTTATAAAATCTGATGATTTTTAAACACACAAAATCATAATAATAATAATAATAATAATAATAATAATAATAATAATAGTAATAATAACTTTAAACTCTAAATCATAAGAAAAAATCTCAATTCCTAGAACCTAAAAATCTCAATAGATATTAGAAACATTTATATTTATTTAAACAAATAGATAAAGAAAACAAATTTAATTTAAATATTGCAAATGAAATTATGGACAACAAGAAATATATATAGCTGAATAGTCTCTAATTGAAAGTATTTTATTGTTCTAAAAAAATTGTAAGCATTTTATTTACGATTTAAAATTTTATAAGCATTTTCGTTGATTTTTTTTATATATGTTTCATATAATATTAGGTCGATCCAGGCCTAATTCAAAATCCGATCAATGAAAAATAAATGTAAGAGTTGTCTTTCTTTTTCATATCGCAACATGTTATGCGGTCCTGAGATAGTTCTAGATAGGAGAAATAGAGATTTATTAAAATCATCGATTTTAAAATATGATAGAGTAGATATGGTCCAGGGTGGGGAACTATAATCGGGTGGACTACTAATAAATAACAATATACACAAATGAGCAAAAGCGAGCATAGCGCAACGATATTTGAACCAAGAAGTTGTGAGTTCGAATTTACTCCCTAAAAAACAATACACACAAATGCTATGGTGTAAAAAACATTATTTAGAGTATTATTTAATAATTATCTTTTTTTTAATAAGTTAAATATGTAGTTTCTATATTTTAATATTAGAAAAAGAGAGACTAAAATATGATTTTAGTTCCAAAAATTTATTATCTAATAAATAATAATTAATTTTATCCACGTCCCCATTTGACTGAAAACATTCCCTCAAATTTAAATTAATTATATAGTCAATGCTTACCACTAAAACTCGAATTAAGAATTAACAAAAGAAATAACGTGATTTGTTTCATTATCTTTTAAGTTTTAACATCTATATATAATCTTGAATTTATTAGAATTTGAAAGACTTAAAAAATCTCAAAACAAAATTGAGAAACAATAAACTTCAACAACCAAAATTATGTTTTAAATTAGGGTAAACAATAAACTTAAACTCCCAAATACGGTTTATCTGTGGAAGCACCAATCCTTGGAATCAAAAGCAAGACCACATGCAGACATGAGAAGGGCTAGTGCCTGTAATTACCACTATGCCAGAGAGATTTTGAAAATTAATTTGAATTTTATATACATATTTTTATTTGAAAAAGTTCAGACGGCTCAAATCTCCTCTGGACCCTACGTAGAGCCAAGGGCCTTGGCTCTACACTTTTAGTCGGAGTCTTATGGGTTAAAAACATATTTTTAACTTTTTTTTCCGGTTAGAAAAAGAAGAAAAAAAGGAAAGTGATTTTTTTCTCCAAAAATGTTAAAGATGGGAAATTGCGCAGAGGGGAATTTTGAAGTATTCAACTTGAAAATTTCCATATTCATAGGATAATACTTAACCAAAAAGAAACATAAAGAACTTAATAAAAGCAAAAAAAAAATAAAAATGAAGAAAGTGGGGCAGGGCGGGCAGGGGCAATTCGCTGCCATTTCTTTGATCTTCCGAACCCAAAAGACCCAAATTTGCATTCCCCTCTATCTTTCTCTCCCTTAGTCACTTTCTCAGTATCCAATCAAAAATCGTAATCGAAGCCGAGAAATCAAGTTGTGAGCCCATTTAAAGGAGCAAGCAGCCATTTTTAAACTCTTTTTTTTTTTACTTTACTCAGCTTCAAGTTCATGCCCTCTATAGCCCGAGCCGATCATCAGATGGAGCCGCCGCCGTCGCCCAATTCGTCCCAGAATTCCAAGTCTTCTTTTTCCCATTTCTTTTTTATGCATTTTCCTTCTATCAGTCTTGTTTTTATATGCTTTTCTTTACTTTCTCTTTCCCTCTCCCTCTCTGTGTCGCTTGCTATTCTTCTTCTTCTCTAATCTATCCGATTGTTTTTCTCGCTATGACACCAGGACAAAACTACTATCTGGTACCGGTTCTGGGTCGATGAAACCTCAGGTTTTACGACACTCGCCGCTGATTAATCGGCCTCCCAAAATGCTCAAGAATAAAGGGGTATATTGTTGGTCTCTCCCTCTTTTTGATTCTTTTTTTTTTCTTTCGTCGAACATTTTATTATCAATCGATGATTGTGGTTTGATCAGCGAGTCTGATGTTTCTCATTTACGTGGGTTATTGGGTTGACTCAATTTCTATGTTTTCCGACTTTTTGAGACTGACCCACTGCAAATGATTGGAATTTATGAGTTGGGTATGGTCTTTTGAGTGGATTGTCTGTGAACTCTTGTTTGGAATTGTGGGGATTACGATCGTGTTTTATGTGTGTAAGCTGTTTGTTGATTTGGAGTTAGTGTTGTTATAGTTTGTGTGCCACATTGTGTAGCTTTTAAATTGTTTTTTTGGCCATTTCTATCAGTGCATTCTTGGGTTTTGATCAGACATTCCCCTGAGTGGAAGTGACTTTTGGTGGTCGCTTTCTACTGCACCAGCCTCAATTATCAGATACTTCTAGCGTATGAAAACTTGTAAACACCTATTCATTTTTGCTCTGATCAAATGAAGAAGTAGAACAAGTCCTACAATGACTCCCTTCCCTTTTATTCTTTGAGCTTGTCACTTTTATGGTTTTCAGTCTTCTATTTTCATCTCATTTCTTTGTGCATTTGTTTGTAACTCATTTGGTTCTCTCATTTTTCTACCCATGCCACTACACTTTGTACATAGTTTTGGTTGATCACCTTGATTGTTCAATGACGAGTTGAAGCGTGGTTATATCTATTCTCTAATCCTTCTTTGTCCTGACCCTCCCCTTCCAGATTCAATCAGTCGAAGTGATTGATGTTGATAAAGATGAAGATTTCAATAATGTCATATATATTCATGACGGTGTTGAGAACAATGACAAAGGAAAGGGTATATATCACAATAGTGACCATGAATTGCAGGTTTGTTATCAAAGTATTGGTTCATTGCCTGATTGGTGTCTTCTTACACGTCTATGTTGTCCCTTCTTTTTTTATTTTTAATACCACCGGGAATATAAACTAGCAAAAAAAGCCAAAATCTAAAGATTTATTATGGAACAAATCCCCAGAGCAACTACAGCTTTTGATTTTTCCCCTCTATTTCTTCTGACAAAATCATACAATAAATTGCTGAAACTGCAGATTTCCAGAATTAACTTTTCTCCCCTTATATTTCCATAATTTCTTCTCCAAAAACGATCTTAAAATACTTTCTGTTTGGGAGCACACAACTTTTAGTTTTTGCTTTCGTTTCAAAGTTATTTGTACAAATTGTGATCCGGTGGCTTGTGAAGATCAAGGTACACAGGCTTACGATTTTGAAAAAAAACAACTCAGACTTCTTCTCTTAGAATAGACCGTTTGTCAAAGAAAATAATAGAAACAACTATAAACTTCTACTAAATTTTGATAAAAAAATATTCCTCCCCTAAAATGGCTTTAAAACAAGCTGAAGTGCATATTTTCTATTAATGATCAAACCCTAAGAAGAGTAGCTTCACAATAGAATCTCTATAACTTTTACCCAAAATCACTTTTTTAAACAGAATCAAGGTTCCAGTACCCAAACCATTCTCTAGTTTAAGTTCAACAACATTTCTTCCCATCTAACCAAGTGATCCTTTACCCCGTCTTCCTTTATGGGAGAAGTCACTCAACATACTTTCAGTTGAATTAACCTTAGAAGGTAATTTGAAAATTGGAAGTTGTTAAAGGAAGGGTAAGTTTTCTAAATTGAAACAACCATAGTAAGCTTGCTACTCCTGTTTCAATGATCACCATTATAGCTAAAGCTTTTACTTTGTCCAGGAAATGATGGCTAGCCCTTCATATAGTCCAGATGTGGAAATCCTAGAGGGTGGAAATGAAGTTGAATCTGCTTTTCCCTCAGCACAACATAATGTGATTGACCTAGATAATCACTATTCTGATTCATCAAATGGAGATGAGTGGATTCCTTTTGATGAAATCATGGATGTGGATGAATATTCAGCTCTGCAAGCCCATTTTGATCATATGGATATTCCCCCCGATATTGAAGCACCAATACCTTGGCTGCCTCATGGTCAAAATAGACATAAGTCCATCTTTGGAACTAGTTCATCATTTGCAGAATCACAAATCAACCCAGGTTCTGTTAATCAGCTAGGAAATTCACCTGCTCATGCTAAGTTGAAGGCGACTTTAGCAAATAGCCTAAACTTGCAGGCTGAGATTGACATTGTGAATCATCCTCCTGAAGGTACTGAACCTTTTACTTCGTTTACTTCACAAGATGTCCTACCTAATAAGAAATCAGTTGCATCCCGTTACCGGGACAAATCTGGTTTACCTCATGAGGTTATAAACTCTTTACTTGGTGCTGAAGCAGCTAAAACTCGGTGGTTTTCAGATCCATTCAAGCGTAAAAAGAAGCTACATGGTTCAAATAATATTTCTATTAATCAATCAGATTCGAGGAAGCTCCATAATAATGGCGGCGAGACATCTTCTGATACATCTGAAACTGTAAAGAAGCAATTCAGTTCAAATAATATGTCCTCTTTCAATTTCCCTGCCTATATGGACAACATTTATTATCCTCCAGGAGCAGGAGCATCCTTGCCACATTGGCCAGATTATGCCAAAATGAAAACCAAGGAGCTTGTTTTAAACCCTCCTTCTGTTTCAGATTATTATGGTCCATTTGATCATCTTATTCCTCCTCATCCTCTTCACCCTCCAACTCTGGGAGAAGTTGTAGACATGCCATGGATTCAGGGTTCCACTCGAGATCCTGCAAACCTTGCTCCAGACAACTCAACACTTGAAACAATTTCAATTGCGGATTTGGATGAAATCATGAGGAAATTTGAGCAATTTAAACGATTTGATACTGTCGATGATCATTCTGACCATCACTATACCAGCAAGGGTTTTACCATGAAGCAGGTATAAGTCTTGAAAGAAGCATTCTTTTGTTTATTATTATTTATATTTCTTTTAGCGGTTTTTACCTTCTCTTATTACCAGCTGCCTAAGAAATGGACAAAGAGAATTCAGGAAGAATGGAAGATCTTGGAGAAAGATTTACCTGGTAGATTTCCACTTTTTTTTTCCTCCAAAAAAGCTTAATTTGAATTATTTGGTGTTCTTACTTGGCACACCGATTGACTAACTTCATTGAACAGAAATGGGAAATGTGTCATGGGGGCATGAAAACTGAGTGTTTTCTTTCTTTCTAAAATTTTAGCTGTAGCATATGTTATCTTTTGAAGAAGATAACAGTTGACTTCGCTTTAATCTTTCTGAATCTGTTCAACAGATACCATATTTGTTAGGGCATACGAGTCAAGGATGGATCTTCTGAGGGCTGTCATCATTGGAGCAGAGGGTACTCCATACCATGATGGGTTGTTTTTCTTTGACATATTTTTCCCCATGGGTTATCCAGATGTACCACCAGTATGTAGTTCTTTTTTGTCGGTATAGTTTTTATTATTTGCTGTGTAGTGTGCAAATTTCTTACAATTATAATGTTTGTTGAATACAGCTAGTCTATTACCACTCTGGGGGCCTTCGACTTAACCCGAATTTGTATAACTGTGGGAAAGTATGTCTAAGTCTGCTTAACACCTGGAGTGGCAGTGGAAATGAGAGGTGGATTCCGGGCATGTCAACAATGCTTCAGGTTCTTGTATCCATCCAAGGGTTGATCTTGAATACAAAACCCTACTTTAACGAGCCCGGGTTTGCAAATCAAAATGGATCTGTTGCGGGTGAGAATAGGTCTCAACAGTATAACGAGGAGACATACCTCCTGTCTATGAAAACCATGGTGTACAACATCAGGAGGCCACCAAAGGTATGTTTCTAAACCTCTTATCTTGTTTGGGGGCTTTTAGTAAATTGATCTTATAATCAAAAGTTAAAGTATCCAACTATGGTGGTCACCTAGTACCTACCTAAGATTTAATACCATACGAGTTCTTTTGGCAACCAAATATAGTTGGGTTAGTTAATCTTATTAGATTAGCCAAGTTGCACGTAAGCTGACTTGGATACTCAGGGATATAAAAACACAAAATCAAAACTATCTTAAGCTTATTACACCATAAATTGGACGGTTATACGAAGGCTTCAAGCCTTTTAGATGATATGCTTAATAATTATTGGTTAAATGAAGATTTCGAGCCTTTAGGTGAGATGAATACAAGAACACCCTTGTTGTTTTTGGGAGCTGGAATTGGGTCGAGGAAAGTCTTTACGTGTAGTAGCATCGGGCAATATACTGCAACTACAGAAGATAAAAAGGAAGAAAGAAAGATGTTTCATGTAAAATTTATCAAGTTATTTAGGAATCATCTGCTTTGTTCATGTATTTTGGAGTTTGAGTATCTTAAGACTACAATATATCTTCTGCTGCAGCATTTTGAGGACTTTGTTAAGGGACATTTTTTCAAGAGGGCACATGATATTCTGGTGTCATGTAAAGCATATATGGATGGAGCTCAGGTGGGATCTCTAGTTAAAGGCGGGGTTCAAGATCTCGACCTGAGCGACAAGTGCTGCTCGAACCATTTTAAGCAATCCCTGTCCCAATATTTGAGTATGCTTGTCAAGACTTTTCAACGTATGGGAGTCGGTGACTGTGAGAAGTTCCTACTGCCACCGCCGTCACTGCCTGTATCGAGTGCAAAAAAGCGATCAGGTAGGCATAGTGAGCTTAAAATAGAAAGCTTGAATGGCGATGGCGCCACTGAAAAGTTGGTTTTGGGATAGATTTTGAACATGTTAACGTCTAACCGAAACAAACTTTTTGCTGTTGATAAATGTCCAGAGTAGTTTAGAGTTTTAATCATAGTAGAGCATGCTGCCATATGTTAATAATACCCTCTCCCTCATAATGAACACATCTGATCTCTAATTTTTGTATATAGCCTAAGCCTCCTCCTATATGCACTGGATGAGAATGTTTTTCATTTTTAAACAGGCTATGACACTGGTTTAACCTCTATAGTTTCCTCTATTAATGCATATTTTGGATATAAAGGCTTTGTTTTGATGATTAGTATTGTTATTATTATTTCAAATTATGCTTGTTTACTGGTAGTTTTCTTTATCGTAGATGTGTATTTTATAATAATAACTATTATTAACGCTCTCAAGGGGCAGCCTAGTTAGCAAGGGCTTGGAATTATTTGTTTGGAGGTCACCTTTGACATCTCTCGGGTCTAGATCTTAAGGTGGGTCCAGGTATCCCTACGTGTAGGGGAGTAGAGTTCCGACCCCTGGTTATCAAAATAATAATAACTATTATTATTATAAAATATCGTTTTAAAAGCATGCTGGAAATAGATAATTTGTCACTCATCAGTTTTGACGACGGTGTTGATGTATTTTTATTTTATGTGATCTTTGCATAGTTGGTGATGACTTAGATTATTTTATTTTATTATCTTTTTAAATGATAATGGTTGTGTTATTAATTACCTGTTGTTATATCTATTATTTGACTATGTGGGTTAAAAATGTGTTTATTAAAATAATGTTTAATCTATCATATGAAATGATGATTTGAACATTGACGTTATGGATAAGAACTAGGTAGGCTGAGATCGAAGATGGTTTATGTGAAATCTACATTCTCTCCTATAAGCAAAAATGTTAAAATATTTTATGTTTTTTCCTAAGCAAATTCAAATCCCGATTAAGATTGATGTTTGGTTCACAGTTTTAGTAATTATAGATTGGTGAAGCTTAGAATTTGAAATAACTTGTGTAACATGTACTATTTGAATAATATGTATCTAGCATATTGATTTATAATTTGTGGAGTTGTATAGTACAAAAAAATATGTTTCATAAGCAACATCGGTATATATATTCCATTGAAATTAATGAACTCTTAGTTTATAGGATATATAGAGTTCGTGAAATGATAAACATCTATTATTGTCATAAGATATTGTCAAAAAATAAAAATAAAAATTATCTACTTAATCAATTTATTCTAGATTATATGGGGCTCTATCAATAATGTGATTTCAAATTCAAATATGTTACTAAAATATTTTCGCCATTTGTGAAAATAAAATCATATGGGAAGTTTGTTTGAAAACGCAATGAAGGGCAAGAAGGGAACTAGGATGTTGAAACTGGAAATCAGAAAATATTCTAGTTCTTTTTTTTTTTCTTTTTTTTTTTAAACAAAATTTTGCTTTCGAAATATGTAAATGTTCTAGTTTGTCATATAGTTTTGTAAATATTTATATTATAGTCAGTAAATAAAATAAAGTCTTAAATCCTAAATTGTAGGAAAATAAATTTTCAAGCAGCTAAAATTTTGAACTATATATATATTTTTTAGTACAAAAATCTTGAACTATAAATCCTAAAAATTAAATACTCTTAAATACAAAATATATAAAAGAAAACTCAACATCCTAAACATAAAGATTTAGATTTATGTAAAAAAAATAAATAAATGAAAATGAAAAATATTGAAATCAAACGGGACAAACGAAATGAATTTCCAACCTTTTAGTCGGGATAAATTTATATAAATAAATCTATTTATATTTATATATATATACCTCTTAAAATAGTCTACTCAAAGCCCACACCAGCATTTTTCAATGGGCTGGGCCGAGCCCAAGTCCAAGTCCAATTCCAAATTGCATTAAAACATTTTATTCCTTTTTCAAGAATTAAAAAAAACAAAAAAAAGAGGTTAGCGAAGGCCTATCCTTCTCGTCTTCTCCATCCGATTTCCTCTCGCACAGCCAGAGGGCAGAAAACTGAAGGTGGAGGAAAAATGGCGACCACAAATTTCCTCCAATTCCCGCTCCTCCCCGCCGCCCACCTCCGGCCACCATCCTCCTCCTCTTCTCTATCCACTCTTCTCTTCCCCTCTCTCAGATCGCATCCCTCCGTCGTCTCAATCCCTTTTCCAACCTCTACTTTCCTCCACATCCCTTACCATGCTTCGCCAAGGCTCTTTGTCATGGCGAAGTCACCAAAAAGCGACAGCTCCGAGCAGAAATGGAGCCACGAAGGCTCCGTTACCGAGTCTCTTCCCAATGGGATGTTCAGAGTTCGATTGGATAACGAAGACCTCATTCTTGGCTACATATCGGGTAAGATTCGAAAGAATTTTGTGCGTATTTTGCCTGGAGATAGGGTCAGGATTGAAGTTAGTCGTTATGACTCTACTAAGGGCCGTATTGTCTATAGACTCCGGAGCAGTACTAAGGATTCATCTTCATGAGTTCTGGTTTTCGATTTTTTTTTTTCTTTTTGTTCGGAATGTTCTTGGTTTTGTGAAGTAGTGTACATTTATCCCTCTTTTTTATGTTTTTTAGCATGTACAACAACGACAAATATATTTTACTTGAGCTCTTTGTTTTAGTGATTTGTACTTGTGAATGAATCTCTAGGAAGTACCAGAGCTCAGGTCTTATGTCTTGTAATTGTTTTCAACTACAGAAAGAGGAGAATTTAGCTTTTCCAGTTTGATTTGATGAGATGCTTTCAGTTCTCTAGTTCCTTACTGAATATCACAGTTGAATGCAGCAGTTACTTTCCCTGCAATTTCTAATTTGTAAAAATAACAAAAATGAGCAACGATGCTGGGTTGAACTTATCAAACTGTGATATTCAATAAGGAACTAGAGAACTGAAAGAAACCAAATTCAGGGGCTTTGGAGATGATGATTGAGAAGCAAAAGCCATATCTTGTTTATTTTTCTTCAAATGGTCTGCAGTTTTGAACTAAGCCATATCCTCTATAAAAGCCTAATCTTTCATTCTATTCTGAGTATTGGGTTTTCTTGTGGGTGCATTGGGGGATGATGGAACAAATGTATGATTTGATGTTGGTTTATGTAGTATTAGGTCAGGGCAGAGCAAGATATTTTGGTACGGAGGGATAAAATTATTCTTTCCAACTTTTTTTTTTCTCCTGATAACCAGGAGTTACAGCTTCACTCTTCTATGCCCAAGGGCACCCGTGTCCACTCCAAAGCCCAGATCCGAGAGACATTAAGGGTTTTTGGTATTAAGCTCGAAAGTTAGAACTTGAGATTTCTAAGCCAGTATGACCAAGAGACTCCAAGCTCTTTCCCATTTCAACTTTTTATATTTCTAATCTAGCTCTTTCCCATTCCAACTTTTTATATTTCTAATCTTTTGATTCTGAAAATTTAAGAGGACAAATTAGAGAGAGGGGCAATTGTTCCTCCCCATATTTCTTTGGTCCGCCCCACTTAGGAGTGAGGTAATCAGTAATGAACTAGTTTTGATGCGAGTTTTTGCCTTTCTGCTAATCTGATACTGCAATACCCAACCTTTGCATATATCAGTAACTTATTCTTTGTAGAACTAGTCTGAGAGAAGTGGTTATTTTCAATCATTCTCAAAGAAAACTAAAGCTCTTAATTTTGTATTAGTAACTTAGAAAGTCCTTGGCTACATCAACTGTGTTCTTCCATTTCCCTTTGCCTTGTGTTTGATTTGTAGTAAATCTCTCTGACTGCATGCTTGATTTTGTAAGACGTAAAGCCACAAAGAACAAGGCCTATTTGGAAGCTGTCTTATAGCTTTTTGCTTTCCAGAACAAAAGTTTATTGAAAACATAGTTGGAACTTGATTAGCTATAAGGGCTAGGATTAATTTGAATTCTTTTGAGGTCTCATTAATTCAAAATTTAGAAGCCACTGTTCTATCCTTCTTTTTTTACTCTAAAATGTTGTTGGATTAGTAGAAAGTCGCATGGATTGTTAGGATTCTTCTTGTGCAGATAGACGGAGGCTTTTTTTTAATTCTGTTTTGGAGATTCGGCTTATGTAATTTCATTCATCAACGAAATCTCTGTTTTCTTGCCAAAAAATTAAAAGAGGTTACGAATCCGATAACTAGTTGAGCTATTTAGTTGACAATGAAATTAGATTATGAGAACTAGTGGTAAGAGTGTAAGGCATATGTTGAATATGATACAGAAGTTTATTAGTAAGAAGTCTAAAAAAAAAAAAAAACCATAGCCAATCCAACACATTTCAAAATATGAGAAATAAAAATTAGATGTAACATTATGATTTAAATTTTTAGATAAAATTTAAATTTAAATCCTATTTTGGTCCTAATCATGGTCCATTTTTTCATTCTGGTTAATACACCTTCAGAACATCCCTTTTAATCTTGTAGCTCTAAAGAGAGACTCTTTTGTCCATAGTTTACATAATTCTAACAAAACTTTTTATACTACCAAAAAAAAAAAAAAAATCTTCGATACAAAATTATGACATATCTTAACAAATTTAGAAAACTATTTAAGTGCTTTCGAATTAGAACCCATAATATAATTACCATTAAATTTTTAACAAGTAGGAGAGAGAATTATAAATAAAAAGTATATTTTTCTAAAAAAACAAACAATTGTCAAATATAGTTTTGTGTTTTAACACTTAAATATTATTCATAGGATTTGATAGAAAAAATTAATGAAATAAAGAGATCAGATGACCCATCTTTAGATTTTTTTTTTTTAAATTGCAAAGACGAAAATAGATGAAGCTAAACTAAAGTCTTATTTACTTATCCGCAATCGTAATGAAACCCTTATGGTGTTTACCCCATTAAATAAAAAAGTGTAATCTCATTACACTCCTCCAACCCCATCAATCACATTTCCATTCTTTATTCCATTGATCCCACATATATATTATAATTAATGTACTATTTTTATCTTTTATCTCTCGTTTATGGATTAGATCCATATAATTTTTAATTATTTTTTTATACTTTTATAATTTATTCTCCATTTATACTCTAATTTTTATTAGTTGATGTGATTTTATTATATAATATGATAAATTAATATTAATTAATATCAATAAATTATTTTACATAGATATTATTACTTTTAAATATTATAATAATAAAACTTGATAATATGTTATATTAAAGTTTGATTGTTCTAATAAAAGATATTTTATATGATGTAATTTTATTTTAATTATTCATTGTGTATTAATATTAGATAATTGTTATAATAAAAATATTTACTATCAATATAGTAATAAATTAAATTAAAATTTATTATTATTGTAATTTAAAAAAGAACACAATATTATATATGTAATTAGCTAAAAAGGATAAAGGGATATATTAATAATTTTCATAAAAATGATTTCGATTTCGATTCTAGAGAATTTTAGTGAACAACAGAATTCTTGAAGGTAAACAACATTAGTAAACGTAGAATAAATAATTACCACATTGCTTTATTCTTTGTTATTTTGTCAATGCAAATAATTTTTAATATCGGTGGAACTCCCATTATCTTTAATAGATACTGACGTGGCAATCAGAATGGAAAGAGTATTCATACACTTGAAGTTTTCGCGTAGTTTGTTAGTCCACGTGGCATGCACCGAAACAGTTTCTAGAACCTCCGCCCAAAAACCCTAAACCCTCTGCTCTGGCCGCGCTATATATACACACACAAACGCCATCGTCGTCCCCTCCAATCTTCTATAATCGTTTTTCTCACGAACTCTGAGAAATCCACAGTCAAATCTTCAAGCTCCATCAATGGCTTCCAGGTTGATTCTCAAAGACATCAAAGCCCCGATCCATTTCCTTCTTCGCAACCCTGCTTCATCCGCTCCTTCCAGAGCTACTGCTCCTTTAGCTTACACAATACAAAATCAACTGCCTCCAAAGCAGAACACGCAATCCACTGCGGAATTTGCGAAATCCGGCGGATACCGGTTTGGCGTCGGTGAGCTTGAGCTCGCTGTAAATGACCGGCCGTCGGTGTCGATGGATTTGAAGTCTACTTTTAATGGCGGATTTAGGATCGAGGTTAGAGGCGGCAAGCGGCCGTCTCTTAACGACGACGATGATTTCCTGAGCGATGGCGACTTGGATAAGTTCGGCGACTGCAGCGATGTTGATGGCGGCGGAGATGATTACGATATGGACGATTTTGACGATCGGGATTCAGAGTAATCAGGAAGCCCTAGTTTCTGCTGTTTGATCGTGTTAGTTATTGATTTTTTGGTTGGAAATTGCGCTTTGATCTGTCTGTGTTCTGAGGTTTGATTGAATTTCTTTCTTTTTATGAATTTTTTAAATCTCTTTTCGTCTTCTTCGAGCTGCCATTTTCCATGAAATGAATTTATGAACTACCTGGAAGCGAAACTATAACTTTTTTTTTAAGCCAATAAAATTCATTTATGTTATATACAATTTTCTGGACTATATACAATGCAATTATACAATCAACAGAGAAAAAACGGAACAAATTAGATCTAAGCTGAAATACAATTACGACAAACGGGGCAGGTGAATTTCTTCCTGAACCAAACATCAATACAATCGGAATGAAAAAAATGGTTGCATTCCGGCAAGGCCTGGCAAATTTCTCCGGCCAGAAACTCCTCCAAACAAATGGCGCACTCCTCATTCTCGCTCCTCCTCCTCATCTTCTCGCTCCCGAATCTCACCACCGGCGGCAGTCTCTCTGGCCGCCGCACCCGCCGCTCCTCCAGCTTCGCCACCACCCGCTCCACCGCCCGCTCAACCGCCCCCACAACCCACGCGTTGTTCTGCGCCACCGCCTGGAAGAACGAAGACCCGGCCTCCCCGAGCTCCACGTCCCCGGCGCCGCCGTGCCGGACGTCGAGGAACCACTGGAGGAAGCCGTTGAGGACGTGGAAGAGGAAGAGGAAGAAGAGGATCACGGTGAAGGAGAAGAGTATGGAGGTCGGGAGGTCGAGGGTTATGGTGTAGTGGACGATTGGGGGAGACGGCGATTCGGGAACTAAGGTTTCCATTGGGAAGAGGAGAGTGAGTAATGGGTCCGCCATTGATGCTCGAGGTTTTAGTCTATGGAGGAATTTTCCTTTTCCCTCTGAATTTGTTTGTTTCGTGCTGGAAAAAAACAGCGTGCAGTTTCTTGAAGATGAAGGGGGACCAATTATAGGCACTTGGGAGTTTAAATTTAACTGCCAAAAAAAAATCT
Organism: Momordica charantia; assembly: GCF_013281855.1. Taxonomy (NCBI): domain Eukaryota; kingdom Viridiplantae; phylum Streptophyta; class Magnoliopsida; order Cucurbitales; family Cucurbitaceae; genus Momordica; species Momordica charantia. Next base: position 7,521,098 of record NW_028275159.1, read on the forward strand.
TTCATTTTGGGTTTTTGGGGGTTTGGAATTTGTCAACCAATCATATCAAATTTGGCTAAAACAAAAAGTTTTGGATCAATCTTTAAGAAGTTTGTCAACTGGATGATTGCCATTGACGAGGTGTATTTTCTCTTTTTTGTAGATAAGATTGGAACAAGCTGGTAGTTTTTATAATTAGATGTTTAAGTTTAAGAGATAAATTAAAAACCGTGTTTTTACTAAGGTAGGTTAGTTGCACCTTGATGCAATTTTCATTTTAAAGAAGTCCAATTTTTACTAAGGTAGGTTAGTTGCACCTTGATGCAATTTTCATTTCAAAGAAGTCCAAATTCAAACCATGTAATTTCTTTCTTGTTTAATATTCAATATCTTAAATTTCAGTTGTAAATTTGAGGATAATTGAGTGGATAAGAAATTTATTATCATCGGAGGTGATCTCGATAACTATTTTAATTGTGGTTTTTTATTTTTCTTTTTAATTAAGCTTGTAAATGTTATTTTTATTTGGAAATTGTCGTTTGTTGTTTTACTTTTTAAAAATATTTTCAAATCTAAGTGAAATTTTGAAAAACTACAAAATATATATAGTTTTCAAAAACTTGTTTTAAGAAAAAAAGATTGACTATATATATAGTTGTAAAAAAACAAAAACTTGTTTTTTTAAAAGAAAATTTTGACTAATAATTCAAATGTACTTTAAGAATTTTGAAACGAACATGAATATTTTTCAAAAGCAAAATAAAACAATCATACCTTTTTTTTTAAGTAGTTTACAGATTTTTATGTTTGAGAATGGTTTTTGTTTCCTTCCAAAATGATAATAACAATAATAACTGTTTACTTTAAGAAAATTATTAATGTTTATGGTCACGTTATGTGTATAATTCTATGTAGATGCATTAAGATTTCATCCTTTCTGTGACATACCGAGGTGTTAGTTGAGGGGCAATTCAAATCTATTTAACATGATTTTGTAAGTGAAAATTCATTGATCGAGTATACAAATGTATGATGCGATAATTTGAACCTTGGGATGAGTTATTTGCCTTTAACAATGAATTGTGTTTATGTTAACTCAATAAATATATATATTTGAGTTTAACAATAATTAGAGGGTGTGGAATTAAACTATCTAACATTTAGATGGAATGGTATTCAAGTGTCTTGTCTACTTGAATTATGCTTATATTGAAAAAAAAATGATACTTATTAAAAAAAATAGTTAACATGAGCCCGTTTAATATGTATTATTATATTAGGCAAAATATACCTTTGATTCCTAAGATTTTAAAATTTTAAATTATTATAATCTTCTGTAGTCTTTTTCTTTTGGTTATTTGTCCGTTTCTCTTCTTCTTTGGCAATAGCTTTCTAGATCTATAATGAAGTTTGAAGTTTGGTTTCAAGAAATGAATATTCAGTTTCTTGAACAAGTTGCGACAAAGAAGACATCGATTTTCAATAATTAAAAGTCAATTTAACTCATCAATATTTAGATCTATTTCTCAATTATTAAACTAAAAGGGTACATTTTAAAACTTGAACAAGTAACTAACTCAAACCTAAAAACCTCGTGACAAAAAACAACGTGAACTATTAAAAAAAATAATTAAAAAAATTAAATATTTAAATATTTAATAAAAAGAAGACGGTTCTTCTTTTTGGAGGGGAATCGGCGCAAGGAAACCAAAATCAGAGGGACGTCCCAAAAGCCCTAATCAGAAAATATCCCCCAATCTTCAAAACCTGCCGAATTCTTCAAAACCCTTTGGAGAAGGACCCCATTGCTCTACTGCATCTCTCCATCGCATTCTATTTCAATGGAGGAGGAGACAATTCAGCAGTTTCTTTACGATACTCTAAGCCCACTTTCCTTAACCGCCGCCACTACCACTTCAAGCGAGGACCAACTGTCGCCGTCCGGCGATCTCGAGCCATACTCCGTTTTCCGGAACCAGATTTCTCTCTCTACTTCTCACTGTGCTCCGGTCGAGACCGCTGCGCCCGAGTTTTTCTCCCTCGATGTTGGTGCTGACAATGTGGAGGAAATTTCGGGTTTTTCTACTCCTTTGCCGGGTGCGTCGGTTCTGGAAACTGAGCCTAGGACGCCGGAACCTGAGGACCAGGCGAAGCTTGAAAGTGGGTGGTTCCGTGGCAATAGTAGATTCAAGAGCCCTATGCTACAGTTGCATAAAGGTAATTGAATCTGAGTTAACTTTTGTTTTGTTGCTCTTGAAGCAGTGTAGGCTGCAATATCTGTGCTTGGATGTAATTATGTTCAATCCTGATTGTTTTACGTGCAAGTTGAAGTTGTTTAGGATGATGTAGTGTTTAATTTCGAATGGTTACGCGCGTCGTTGAATTATCTCTTTGACGATAGAAGTTTTAATTTTCGATTCTCAAGTAAAAAAAGCATGTGGTGTGATAACAAACAGTAAGGCCCTTGATACCCTCATCCATATAATATTCACGTTGTATACATCATTGTAGTTCTGAAATTGTAACTTTGGTTGTATGCAGAAATTGTCGATTTTTGTGAATTTCTGTCTCCAACTGGAGAAGAACGCGATGAACGTGACAAGGCAGTAGAAAGGGTCTTTAGTGTTGTCAAACATATATGGCCTCACTGCAAGGTATGATTTGTGCCCCACATTATTTAGTGTTCCCCTATTCAATCCCAAGAGGATGGGGTGGTGTATTTATTTGTTCTTTTTGGTTTTCTAGGTTGAAGTATTTGGATCGTTCCAGACAGGACTCTATCTTCCAACCAGTGACATTGATGTGAGTTTCTAGATCCATATTTTATAATGTTTCATGATTTTGATCTCTTATTATAAGAGGTTATACTGCTTGCTGTATGCCTATTGGGATTAAAATGGACAAAACTACTAACTGAATGGTCAAACTGCAAATTGCATTTGACCCTTCAGAGCCAGCTGAATAACGAGATGGTGGATTTGGAAGCAATTACATTTTATTTTTTTCTTTTTTATGTCTCTTATCTTTTTTAGTTTTAAGTGCAACTATGCCTAGGGCATTGGCTAAAAAGTAAGAAATATTAGATACGTAGTACACCGAGTCAGGTGAAGTCAATGTGGTATATGGTGATCCTCTATGAATGAGACATTCTGCTCTAGAATTTATGGTCTGCAATTTCATTTTAATTGAATAGTGGAAGCCTTTTTTATGTAACTGGATTGTTTCTATCTGCCCTCAGTTTTTCCTTTTCCTTGATTAGTGGTTTATGATAAAGCATTGGATATGGAAAATATTTGTTATTATATGGAACCAACTTTTATTTCTTACTGGAAACAAACTAATATTTATCTCTTCAGTTAATTATTGAATGTAACCATTTCCTGCAGGTTGTTATTCTGGGTTCAGGCATCCCTAAACCACAACTTGGTTTGCAAGCTCTTTCCAGGGCCTTATCACAAAAGGGAATAGCAAAAAAGATTCAGGTATGCTTAATTTATGATTCACTCGTTATCGTCTCAGGATCTTCATTAACTATACTCTTGTATCTCCTATGATATCATTTGAACAGGTTATTGGAAAAGCCCGTGTGCCAATAATTAAGTTTGTCGAAAAGCAAAGTGGTATAGCTTTTGATATTAGGTATTTTGTCAATCTATTGGACTAGTATTGGAATTTATAAATTGGTTAAAAAAGTTTCTGCTTGCTATGAAGAAATCCCCCCTCTTCCTTGATAGAAAACAATTCGTTGATGAATTACAGACACATAGATTACGTAAAATTCAATAGTAGTCCAAAAAGTTGACATCTCATCTCTTGGTTAACAGTTTTGACGTGCAGAATGGACCAAAGGCTGCGGATTATATAAAGGTTTGTTGCTATTCTTCAAACTTGCTATGATGACCTTATCTCGATCATTGCAGGCTTGCAGTGTTTATGTTTTTGTGGTTTATATTATGAGGTGGCTGCTTGATGTGCAAATTATGCTTTAAGGTTTTCTCAAAATTTATCTCTTTCAAAAAATTGTAGTACCATTTCTGTGATATTTTGCAATTAGATATTATTGTGTATTATTGTCTTTTGCCTATTTCATGCTTGGAGTTCAGCATGCACTTCTCTATCGTTTAATCTCATTATCACATGCTTGTTTTGAGTTATAGGTATACAAGGAATTTTTATTGATTGATTATGGAATTTGAGTGCATATAATTGAATGGAAGTTTAGGATAGAATATTCAAATGAAAATTGATGTTAACTTTCCATATTGTTTGATGGATTTGAATTATGTAGTTTCTTTATTTTTTCTTGAATTTGAGTGCATATAGTTGAATAGAAGCTTGGGTTGGAATACTCGCATCAAATCTGAAGTTCACTTTTCTTAATTGTTTGATGGATTTGAATTATTTAGTTTATCTGCTGACTGCTAGTGCTTTTCCTCTTAACAGGTTGCAGTTGATAAGTGGCCTCCTTTGCGTCCTTTGTGTTTGATCTTAAAGGTGTTTTTGCAGCAGAGAGAACTGAATGAGGTATGGTTCCAACTACGAATTGTAATTCTTATCAAGTTGGTCCATCCATTACCTTTAAATTGTCTGTGTCTAATTCAAGTTTTCTGTAAGGTCTGCAGGTATATTCAGGTGGACTGGGTTCTTATGCACTTCTTACCATGCTTATGGCAATGTTGCAGGTTAGTATATTTTAATTTCAAATTCCACCTGTATATGACATTTTTCCTTCAAAAGATCATATATAACTTCCTAATTGTCCTTTCAGAAGGATGTTGAGACCTAGCCAAAATACTTCTGTTTGTGAAGCAATGTTTGGTTGTGCTGGAACTGAGAATAGAAAAAAGTAAATCAAACTTTTTTGTTTGGTGAACTATCTTTAGAATATATTCTTTTCATCTTAAGGATTACTTGGTATTTTGTCTAGTAAAGACAACGAACTACCGACATTCAATGATGTGTATTATCTTAAGGCATTTAGTCTCCCGCTGATTATTCTTTCATCTGGCCTCATTGATTGCAGAGTCACAACAGCTGCCAATCTTCTCTTGAACATAATCTTGGAGTCCTTTTGGTATGTTTTTTGTTTTTTGTTTCTTTTAACTTTTTAACTTTTTATTCAAAGCACCTACTAGCATTTTTAATGAATGAAATTTCGAAGATGTGAAAATAGGTGCTTGTAGATAATTTTTTCCTTAGAAATTAGCGTAGCTAATGCTGCTATTAGTATTTGTACTGTATTTTCTGTTAAACAGAAGTGGAGTAGAAGATTTCTTTGATTTATTATTAATGTCTTAATTTTCAATGATAGGTAAATTTTTTTGATTTCTATGGTCGCAAATTGAACACTTCTGATGTTGGTGTATCTTGCAATGGAGGAGGCATTTTTTTCTCGAAGAGTAAAAGAGGGTATAAATATGAAAAATATTACAATGAATTTATATTCCATTCTCATTCTCAGACATCACATTTCATTACTTGCTATTTTCGCCTTTCGGCCTCTCCCTAAATTTTTGTTTTATTTGGTACTGTTGCAGATTCATGACAAAAGCACGTCCATTTCTTCTTTCCATTGAGGATCCTCAGGTTAATTTGCTAGTTTTAACATTTATTTGCTAATATAGTAGGGTTGCTCGGGCAGTTTGTGTACAATTGCTTTATAATATAGGATCTCACCAACTCCCTCAGTATGGTAATTTTACTTGTTCTTTCTGGCCCAAAGCCTTTCTGATCCCGTGAGCTGGATTTAAATTCCTCAAATGGGCCCTATAGAAGTTACCGGTTGACCCATATCTTCATGACCATATAGTTTCCTAGGCAAAACCGGATGAATTGTTACGGCTACAGATTTTATGGAATCTCTTTTAAAACAAAGTTTTGCAACTTGGTCACTGAGCTTTCCTTGCTTTTTATAAGTTGCTCTGATGCAATTTATTGATATTACCTTCCAGGCACCAGATAATGACATTGGCAAGAATTCCTTCAATTACTTCCAGGTTTGTTATCAATCATGTTGTTTATTGTGCCTGTCGTCCTTTTTTATCTCAAGACTTTGTTTCTGATATCTACCCCGGTTGCAGATAAGATCTGCATTTGCACTGGCCTTTTCAACCTTGACAAATGTTAAGACCATTTTGGGTCTGGGTCCGAACAGGAGTATTCTTGGCACGATAATTAGGCCTGATCCAGTCCTGTTGAAGCGAAAAGGTGGCACAGATGGAGAAGTGACCTTCAATTCTCTACTGCCTGGAGCAGGGGAACCTATACAACTACAGTATGGAAATGAGCAAGAGATGCTGTGTAATTGGCAGTTTGGTGATGACGAAGAACCATTGCCGCGGGGGAATGATGCATCCGAAGATTTTGGTACGCCTTCCTCTAGGAAAAAGAGAAAAGTCAGTTGTCGCGAGAAGTCGAAAAAGAAGGAAAGAGAAAATAGTAGTAGTAAGCGAAGGCATGAAGAAAATGGATATAGTAAAGAGAAGAGTTCAAAGAAGAAACGATGGAGACAGAATGGCAGTGATGCCAATGGTTTTAGCCATTCTGGAAGAAGGTCCCCTTGGAAACACTGATGCATTGCACGTGTGATAAGTCCAATGAGCTTGTGATCTCCACAAGCATCATCGGTTTTGGAAGACGCCTTGGATTTGATCGACCACCTCTCGGCCCGAAATTGTTGCATAGGGAGGGTTAAAGAGAGATTGGTGCTTGGCCCTGTGACAGCTGATAGAGGTCTCTGCAGGCAATTGTTGGAGCTTGTAGTGAAATCAGTGTACTTGTACGTTTGGACATCATACTCAACCAGGAAAGTGGAGCGGCCGAGTCTGCTTTCAGGTAAAATTTTTGACCTTGTATTCATTACAATCTTTTTGACATTTGATTATTTTGTCCATCTTTTTGACATTGAATGGTTCCTATTGTTGAATATTTTATGAAGGAATTTACTTAGTGAAAATAATTAATTATTCTTACTCCGCTTAGATTCTATCAATAAATGCACTCTGTTAAAAGCTTTGAAAAATAATTATCTCCCCAGATCGAATAGCTTCGAGAGGCGTTCTTAAAAGAGTTTCATTGTATTTTCAAAATATTTATTTTGATTCCTATATTCTTTAAAAGTGATTGTTTTGGTCCATTCCTACTCTTTTATTCGCATTTAGATAATAATAATAATATCATGTATTCGCATTTAGATAATAATAATAATATCATGTCCAAAACGATGGCCTCATCTTTAAAAGTTGACCATATCAAATTGAATCTTTTTTTTTTAGATGGATATGACAATTCTCTGATCATATAAAGAGAAATTTAAATTCACTTCAAAACATTAATCGTCACATACCTCAAACTAGATCTTAATTATCTAATTAATTAGCACATTTTTCTTTTATATGGACTTGTTTTAGGTAAGTCAACACTTTTATTTCTCAGAATAGTAATATTTTAATTACTAAATAAAAAATAATTATTATTTTAGAATTAATATTATAGTTTTGAATTAAAAATATCAATCAATTTAAAATCATTGCGTTTGCTAACACCGATTTGAAATTACCCAACTCCCAAATTCTCTCTGTCATGACGCCCTCGCTTGATTCTCTTCCTCTTCCGGTCAGACCAAACGGAAGCTCAAAAGATTGGTACAATTTCATCCGTTTGCTTAATCTGGATGGTTTTTAATTTTCAGTTGTTTTGTTCTTGTTTCGAGTTTAATTTCTTCAATGTCAAGGCAAGTCTTCTTGTGGACCGAAGGTTTTATTGAAGTGTAGGCCAGGCGAATTTAATTTCTTTCCCCATGATGGAGGAATTGTAGAACGTTAATTCTTAAGAAGGAATTCACAGGGTCCGAACGATTTAGGGCTAGGGAGATTTGGTCGACCCGACTCGACTCAGTATTTAACAATAGAAGTGAATTTTCATGGTCCGTTGGGTTTTCGTCCCTTTTTGAAAGACCAAGTTGTATGGCGAAGGTTGGTTTGGTTTGAACGCAGCTTGGAAAGACCTAAATTATTTGATCAGAAGCCTATATAATTTGGTTAGAAACTAGAATCGATACAAGACTATATTAACTATTCTAAATTAAGATATGATTTAGATGAAATTGTAGGAGTTGACATTCGATTACCTTACACCATGTAAGAATTTGTCATCTAATTGAATTTCTTACCATTTGTCTAATAAAGATTATCAACCCGAGCATAATTTAGTAGTTTAGACATTTCTACTCCTTCCGAGAGGTTATAACTACAAATCCACTCTTAAACTTAACCGACTTTCTTTTAGATGAGAAACGACACATTATACTCTATAAAATGAAAATGTCAATTACGTAGAAGAACAATGAATGCAACCTCACAATGGTCAAAGAAGCTGAGAGGAAAAGGCTGTAATCAACCACAGTGAAAAACCAATCTCTCTCTTTATTATGAATTTTGTTTCAGAAACACAGGAAATTGCAACGAACAATCCCAAGAACACCAAGCGAAGGCACAACGCATTCCATGGAGTGATAGTTTAGGTCTCCTAAGGAATCATTGCTTGAGATTTGTCCTTTCCTTGAAGTTTCTGCTGAAGCTAAGTCATATGAACAGTTTAGGACTTCCAACTATGGTACGCTTTTATTTTAGAGTTTTTTTCTAAGCAATTTTATTGCTTTCTAATTTTTCTTCTTTCTTGAACATATTAAAAATAGGGGTATTGTTTTGTTATGGTTGACGACGTGGCATCCAAAGTTTAGTTGGGAAGCTACCTACGATATCGTCATTCAGTTATTTCACAAAATAGATTAGTTTTCAGTTTCAAAGAATGAATTTTACCCATATGACTTTCAAGTTTAGCTTGGAACTTTTTTGAACTTTTGCAATATCATGACTTGAGTTGCATGTCAAGAATATTTAAGTATGATTGATATCATTTCTTGTAGAGTGTTCGACTTTTAGGCCAAGGAACTTGTTCTTTGTCTCGAGAACTTTGATCTTAAGAGAATGTGTCTAACCTAAATCTTAGAATTAAAGTCGAACGACATGAGGGTTCTAGTGTCTACAAATTCACTAGAGTTTTCACATCACTAAACGTCAAGCGTTAATTGAAAGTGTATGATGTAGAACCCTGTTTAACATGTAAGGGAGAAAACATGTGGGAATTAAGGTTCTAGCGAGGAAGGTCCCTTTCATGTGCAGTGATGCCAAAATTCAACATCAATGACACTGCCATGATTGTAAAATATGAACTAGGAAACTTCTAGGAAAGTTCAAAGCCCAAAAGATGAACGACTTGGTTTTCTCTTGGGACCTAATCATTTTCATTTACCCCTTTTGTCTAATAGAGTTGAATTTATTTCTTTTGTGAGATTCCCCCAAGCCAAACCTCCAAAACTTTTTGCCTTTTAAATATGAAACCATTTTCCAGCATACAAAACGGACCTTCTCCTATTGTAAAATTCTCTCTCAATATGCTCATTCATATTTTGAAACTGTATTTTGTTGATTCTTGAGTGGCTATTCTATTTACTCGATCCATCATTTATTCATTCTTAACATGGTATCGGAGTGAGTGATTTTGTGTTTGAAATCCTGTCTTGTTAATTAAATTTACCCAACTCATCAATTTAAATTTTTGTAATCCATCGATGACTACAAAGTATGGCACACGAAGTAATGTCCTAAATTTGATGGCCAGTCTGGAGAACTCCTTATAAATGCAGCAAGTAAAAGAATTGTTCTATGGAAGTATGGTAAGTCCTAAATTTAAGAAAAAAATGTCTAATAGGTATGAGAATCGAAAGCTCTAGAACCTACTAGCCATTTTTTAAAATTAAGGATGAAGTTTAAGGACTTGTAATTTAACATTTATTTTGTCTAAATGGTCTTTCTCTTTCTGCATTTATAATAATATATAATGGGAAATTTTTTTGTTGGGACTGTGACTACTGCATGCAGTTGATATTGGGGAGGAAGTTGTGGCCTTTTATTGACTCTGAGAATACATTAGAAGGGAGTTGTAAAAAGATTAAAATGCATTTTACCTAATGTGGATGACAATCAAGTTTAAATTTTGAGTTTTTGACTTTGGAAGCAATTGTAAATTGCTTTTTACCTTGGGGTAAAAAGCACTTTTAAATCACTTCCAAATATATAACTTCCAGTGTGAAGTTGGGAAGTGTTTTTCTACTTCTCTTGACCACTTCCAAATTTAGCCCATATCTATTTAGATTCTAGAGATTGTTTGATAATATTACCGTTTTTTTTTGTTTCTTACTCCTAATTTTATTAAGAAATTTAAACATTTCACAGTTATTTTTACATTTGTTGTTTCTCATTTTTCTAAAAACTTTCTCAAAATTGTATAAAAATTCCAAAAACAATAAAAACAAGTTTCTTATTTGAAACTGTATCAAACAAGTTCCAAATTTTCATATCTTACGGTTCGAACTTCTATTTTTAGAAATTGGTGTAATATAATTTTCCCGTGGCATTGTGAAAACACTTAGAAAATGAGACACTAGAACAACATTATTTTCATTCAATTTTCCCATCAAATTAATTGGCTGGTAGCTTTAGCATAAACATTTTTTCTACCAATCCAATGATAGCTAGTGAATTAAAAAAAATTATGTGTTTTTTTATTTGTGTATCTTTATGTATTATTGGGATAAACTCGAATCTGGAGTGGGTCTTACGTGGCAAACTTATCCTACAAATTTTTCTTTTTATCGTAGGACTCCACTCCACCCCTTATTGGTGGGGCCATGGTGTCCTTATGGTAAGGGCGGTGCCCGTCCCGCTTATCAAATATTATAGACATGGTTGATTGATCGAGACGTCGACATTTCTATAGACATATTCATATTTTCATGGATTTGACATCGATAAATCGACATTTTCATTATAGTACAAAAAATCAACAAAATATGAAAAATACCAACAAAATATTACTTTTATATATATATATATATATATATATATATATAATATGAATATTAATTATTTTTAACTAATTTTAAAATAGAAAAATGTTTATTTTGTTAATTTAAATATCTTTTACAAATTTTAAGGGTCCGTTTGATAACTATTCTGCGTTTTGCTTTTTTATTTTTGGTTTTCTGTTTTTAAAATACAAAAACCATATATGTTTAATAACCATTTTTTGTTGTCTTTTTAAAAAACAGAAAACCAAAACATTTTTTATAATCATTTTTAGTTTTTAGTTTTTAAAAAGTTAGAAAATTGAAAATAGTCTCTGTCTCCACCTTGTTTCTTGGGTCCTATACATGTTCGCGGGAAAAATTATCGGTTTTATAATTGTTTTATGTATTTTTAGAATTTAAGTATAAAAAAATGTAATAAATATATATTAATTATTTAAAAAATAGAATAGGGGACGGGGACGAGGTCGGGACATGCATTTCTATTTTTGTGACCTGAACCTGCAGAAATTTTGTCTTCCCCCAATGTAGAGCAATGAAAATACAAGTCTGAGATGTAAATAAACTTTTGGAAGATAAATTTTAGAGACAAATAAAAAGATTTAGAAAAAAAATAGTGAAAGAAAAGTTAAAGACAAAAAGAGAAAAAGAATAAATTCGAGAGGTAAAGATATGTTAAAAAAAAAAATTGAAAAGAAAGAGAAAATTATAGTGGAACAAATTTAAAGATAAAAACAATATTTAAAATATAATTCTCAGAGAAAATAAATAAATACAAAGATAAATAAAAATTACAATAAAAGAAAATTGAACGAGAAAATAAAATATAATTTTCAGAGAAAAAAATAGATTAAAGAAAAGTTATAAAATATGAAAATTTAGAGGGAGAAAGTTAGGGAAGTATTAAATTTTTTTAAACAGAAATGAAACTAGTCTGTTAAAAAAATAAAAAATATATAAAAATTTGGAGACAGACGAATAATAATAACTATTTAAAATATGAAAATTTTAGAGAGAAAAATAAAGTTTGTAGAGAGAAATTTTAGAAAAAAAATTTTAAAGTGAAAAATAAATGTTTTAGAGATAAATATGAGAAATAAAAAAAGTTGAGTATTGGAAGAAAAAAAGAGATTTTGAAAAACAAAGACCTATTTCTTGAAAACTATTTTTTTTTTTAAATTTACCTAGAATTTCAAAATGGTTTTTGAAAACAAACCGAAAATTGAATTGGTTATCAAACAAACAACCCTGTTGTTGAAAAACAAAAAATAAAAAATGAAATGGTTATCAAACGGATGCTAAATTTTTCTAACTTTTACAGAAATATCAATCGATATCGACATTTTATCGATATTTCCATGAAATTTATACTTCGAAATTTCCATCAATATCGACATTAAGAACATTGATTATAAGCCAACTTATGTGTACTTCAACTAATTTTAGTTCACAAACGTCCGACCATATAACATTTAAGACGTCGAAAAATGCATACGAATTAATTTGTAAGGGGCCAGCATAAAGGATATACCACTTCCACTACAAATATTTTTGGAATATGTATTTGATAGTAGATTTGAGATGAAATTTGGACTTAGAAATTTCTATCGAGTGATAATTAATTAATTAATATAAATTTTATAAATGATTTTATATATTTTATTTAAATAGTGAAAGGATGTTATAACATGAAATATATCAAAATTTTTCTCCTGATGCATTTTTAAAGTTTCAAATTTAATATTTAAAAATTATATTGTTTTCAAAATTTCTACCAAAAAATAGTGTAGTTGATATATTAACTAAATTCATTTGATTAGATCCTACATTTCCTGCTCCATGACTCATTCCACTTGCTAATCTCCTCCATCTACACCTATAATTTCAAGATATTTATTTATATATTATTACTATAAAAGATTATTCATTGAAAATATATAAAACTTTTTTTTTATTTAAAGTAAAAAATTTAAACTTTCATATTTTCTAAATTTAGATTATTTTTATAAATTTTGTATTCAGGTGTTAAATATAAGATATTATAATTTTTGTTTAAAATCTTTCTCTCAGTTTAAATTTTATATCAAATATAGTAAAAGTACTTTAAAACTTTAGTAAATTATTTTTGAACGAGTTAATTGGATAAAAAAAAACTAATTTTTATAAATAAAAAAATCTACTTATTATTTCAAGTTTTATTATCTTACTTATTATTTCAAGTTTTATCATCTTACTTGTATATTTATGTATTTAAAATTATTTATGTACAAATTTGTGTCCCCAGTTCTAGATTTGTTATTAGATTCGAGTTCCGACCTCAAATGTGTGATAAACTTGAAGAGAGAGTCTGCATACGAGTTTGTTTCTAAGCTCAACACGTTTGGATGCTTAAATCGGATAAGGAATTCAATTTGTAGAGAGAGTCTCTTCAGGATGGTACGAATGGACTTACTCGATCAAGTTTGGTGGATCGGTCTGGTTTGGTTTGGTTAACTTGATTCAAGCAGTTCGACTCTGTCGCTTCTTTGCTTCATTATTTTAAATGAAATTTTTTTTTTATCTTTTTTAAATAAGAGCTATTAAATTTTCAGTGGTGCACTAAGATGCTGTAAAATAATATGGTAAAATGTATAGAATTAGGACCACTCTGTACCGTGAAGAACTTTAACAAAACCAAATATAATAATTTTCTTGGTGGGGATTGGATAAGGTGTGTGAGAACCATGATAATAAGGACGTATATATTGGAATGTACCATTCCATTTGGACACACAAGCCAGATCTCTTAGCTTGTCATAAATTCAATTTACTCCAAAGTTTTTTTATATTTTAATAATTTTTCAACTTAGTCGCTATCACGGTTGATTATTGTTAATTGATTAATGATAAATTTATCCGACGTAATGGTTAGTGAATTAGCGTAAATTTAAAAGAGAAAAATGTCATCTAAGAGAATAAAGTTTCTAATTTATCTTATTAATTTATAACAAATTAGTACAAGTTTAAAATTTTCTACACTTTAGGATCTTTTTTTCTCTACATTTCTCTAAATTTACTCATTAGTATGTCACGTGAGTTTAACATCATTCAATATTAACATTTATGAACATTTATGAATAGTGATGATCTAGGTTGAAAATTGTTAAAAACTAAATTGAAAAAGAAATCTAAATAGACTAAAACATTTATTTAGCCTATATCATATGTACTCCCAAAAACTTTTAGATTCAAAACATTATATATACAAAAAGTTACCCCGCAAAAAATGTAGTTTTAACCATTTTTTTAAGTACCTTCCCTTTTATACACGTCAATTAGGCTAGGCTTTTGCTCGAGGTTGGACAAGATTCTCACTTGAGGAAAAAAGAATCTAAACCTGATATGCACTACCAATATGAGTTCTTAATTATTCGAGACCCAAGTATTTTGGCTATTCAAGAGAAACAACACGAGAAATATTGTCTTACTTACTTTGGTTCTTCTACTCTTTTGAAGAGTCAATTCCTTTTGGGACTTGGTTTATGTGGAGATACATATTCGAACTCTTAATTTTATTGATCGAAAATATATGCTTTGCCCGATAACTATACTCAAATTGGCAGCGGTTTATAAGTTTGAAATTATTAAATAATAAACTATAAAATAACTTATAGTTTTGAATAATTTATTAAATAATAAGTTTGAAATCATTAAAAAATAACTTAGAAAATAAAATATATTTTTGAGTCAGTCACTTTAACTTGCATAGGAAGAAAAGGAGGCACGATGGGGATCCCACGTGGCTAATCAATCACAAGGCGACACGACAGCAGAAATTGGAGACAGGTGGGCCCCACACACCCCCTCCAATGGATAATATCGAATATGGCGTTTTGTTGGATTTCTAGGATGACGTGTCATCGCATCACACTTTCATTTATACTTCTCGTTCCGTCAAGTCACCGTCATCTTCTTTCCAGAAACCCAAAACCAAAAAAGGAAAACGGACGTCAGCGTTTTCCGTTAAGGCCACCGATTTTTCTGTGGGCTCCACCAAAACCGGCTTTTTGTCTTTGTTTTTCCGTTTTTAAAATTCCAATTTCGCCCCCGCTTGCGCTTCCATCGCCGCCGGACCAGGCGTCCCCTGCGTGATTAACTTCTCCGATGAACCTCCGGTTCATGTTTCTGTACTTTTTGTTTTATTTACGTCAATTTCTCGATCGTAATAATTAAAATATAATTCATTAAAAAGTTAACCAAAATAAAATATGACCATTAATAAATACTTTATTTTAAATAACATATTGCTTATCATTCATTAATAATTGGTTAAGATATTATTTACTATTTATTGGTTAAGATATTATTTATCATTCATGTTAGAAGTCTCAGTCTTTCACTTAATTAAATGAGATATGTAAATGTAATTAATGGACTAGTGCTAATTTAATGAATAATTAATACATGCTTAATTTAAAATCAGTTATTAATAGTTAAAAAAAAAAGTAAAATCAGAGAAATTAAATATTTATTTATTTTTTAAATTAGATTTTATTAGGTTGGATGTCAATATCTAATAGTAAAAGTACAATGCAAACAAAAAAAAAAAAGTAAAAAATATCTAATAATAATTAAGTAGAATCCCCACATTCCAATATTGTTTCTACTTTCTAGGTCAAAGACCAGCTCCTTTAACAAGCTTTTCAATATGCTATTTTTTCACTATTAAATGATTTGTTACACTCTCTTTTTCTTCCTCTTTTTTTTTTTTTTATAAATAGATAATTGTAAAAGGTATATATTAATAAGTGTCTCAAGCATGACACACAATTAATTAAAACATCCAATCATATGGTTAAAGAAAAAAAAGATGTTAATCCGAACATAGTTTGATAGATAAGACATCTTAGCTATTTTAAAATTTTGGATTGATCATTCATTTCTGTAATTGTTGATCTAAAAAAATAAAATAAAAGATAAAAAATAAAACTTTAACAATAGAGTGAATATTTGAGACGATAGACCTCCCTGCAATAAAAATGACATTTTGAAAGGTATTTCGTCAACAACTTCAGTGACTGATAATCTTTCATACTATTACTATTTTATCGTAGTCTAGGTAATGCCTCATTTGAACACTCTAACCGGCGCAACTTCAGCTAATAACACTTCACATGGATTCTCCTTTGCAACACAAATTGTGTGGTGTGTTGGCCTAAGGAGTTCCTCTGATGACAATTGCAACGAAAATATTTATGGAGAAAACTTAGCATTGATAAATGGTAAGAGTAGATATAGGTATGTGTTATCTTGTTTGATGCTATTCTGGTGTAAACGAAAGTTGCTCCTTAAATAGTAATTAGGTAAAAAATGTCAATGTCGGCAAGACATTAGAAATTTAGGAATGTTTGTCGTGGAAAATTAATCTCTTTTTAACTTACTCTACATGATTGAATCATGACAAGTGGTTTGATCATATTAAGATGTCATGTGTTGAAACGAGAATGGTCAACATATGAGGTGGGCCCTCCACACGTTGAGAATATGAGCATTGTTCAAGGTATGAAGGTGAATCCTTTTTTTTTCTAAAAAATGCTAAACTTAATAATTCAGTTAAAAGAGAGGTGATATGTTCGACGAGTTTTTGCCTAGACATTTATAAAATAATGCTGCTCTAAAATAACATTTCAATGCATTGAAATGACGAGTTTTCGCATAGACACTTATAAAATAATGTTGCTCTAAGTGTTGCTCTAAAATAAAATTTCTAATGCATTAAAATAAAATCTACCACTACAATAAAATAATCGTCCAATATGACTGGAATAATTGAAATTCATTGTCGCAATTGAAGAAATTTTTTTTGAGAAAGTCTAGGGAGTAGAACTTTAGACAAGAAGTTAGAGGAACCACACCTCAAACCTCAGTGTGACCTCGGCACCAACGACCAAAATCGAGTAGAGCTGTTCATATATAAACAAACCGCTCTCAAGTCCTCCCATTATCAAGTGGACTCCAATTTGTTGGCAGTATAAATAAGGAACCAGCCTCTGTACAGAGGTATGCATGTTTTTTATTGCTCATCTTAAGAACATCTCGGATCTCACTAACTTGAGCGTAAGAACTTGTTTCTTCCTCCAGGTATTTTGTTTACTTCAACACTTATCTAACCACCAGTCATGGACGTTTAATTTTTACCTAGCAACATATTACATAATTACATACCTCTAAAATGTTAAAACATTGTGTATAAAATCCACACATTCCCAAAAAAAAAAAACCATTAACTAATTTGAAGATATAAAATTGACAAAGAGTGCAAATTCTCAAAATTGTCTAAGATAACCCTTATTATAAGGGGGGTAACGGGTAAGTTTGTTGGGCTTTCGCACGTGCCTTCCTTACACGTGCCACTAGAACCGCTTTCTTCGCGCATATTGTTTCTTAGTACGACCGGTCCGAGTCTTTAAAAAATCAGTTTAATTTGAAAAAAAAAAAGAAAAAAAGGAGAAAAAAAAGCTGAATAAAGTTAAACGAAACCGGACGCGCCGACACGGTCGTGAAAACCTACAATCGGCGACGCGGTCCCGGTTTCGTGAATTTCACGCGCGGCTTCCCTCCATCTATAAAAATCTCTTTCTCCCCACTCTCTCTCTCTCTCTCTCAACTCTGCGATTTCTCTCTCTCGTCAACATTTCCTGATTTTTTCTCTCTTCGATTCGATTTCCGTCGCAGATTTCCGGACGCAATCCTTCGGGTTTTTTGTTTAACGGTAAGCGTTTCATGTTTCTAATATTCAAATCTTACCTTCGGTTTGTTAGAATTGTTCGGGAAATATGTGAACGAAATTTGGGGTTTGTTTGAAATTGAATGCTCCTTTCTTTCTCGTTAAGAAAACGAATGTTGGATCTCAATCCATGCGTTCATGGGCGTCGGGCGAATTTGTTCGGCTTCGATTTTAACTGCTTTTTCCTTTTTCTCTGTATGTGATTCTCGATCTCGGGCGATGATGGATTATTAGAAGTTTTGATGGGAAAACGTGTTGTGTAGGTTTTTGTTTCTGAGCTGCGTGATATTGTGGAGAAATATAAATTTTAGGTTTGTGGCGTTTGGTTTTCTAATTTTGTGTTTTTTTTTTCGTCTCAAGATTTTCAACTTCGAAGTTTCGAGATGATTTGGGATTTTGATATGATTTCTAGAAGTCCGGTCCTGCCCCCCACTCGCCCACGTTTATCTCGTTGGGCTAAATGAGTCCATATATTGGGACATTGATATGGATGTTTAATGTTTTATTCTTATTTGGGAATTTGCATTTGTTTTGCTCTGAAATTTGTTTGCTAGCTCATGTGGTTCGCATCGTTTTGGCAAAAATCTGTTCATCTTTGTGGTGTATGTGTTTTTGCCTCCTTCCTTAAAGAGGTTGTTCTAAGCCACGGTTGTGGTTTGTGACAGCCAAGCTTTGAATGGTCTGAATATCCTTGCATCTACTATTATTTCTTGAGATTTTTTCCAGAAAAAGTTTCCAAATGTTGCCACAAGTAAATGGTTTCTTACCTTGATGTCTTTGACATTGATCTCTGGTCTTGAGGCTATAGATCCGCTTTTGAATCTTTGATACCTGTGTCTTCTATTCTTTTTCACAATCCTTTGGTGGTAACTCTTTCCGATACATTTACTTGTGTTGGTTGTGGGCAGAACAGTGCTTGAATTTTGCATAGAATTGTATAACGATATGTTTTTTTTATCTCGTCTTTAGTTCTTAGTTTTTAATAACTATGCTTGCTTCCTTACAGTATTTTTGGTACGTTCATCACCCTTTTAGTTTTTAAAATGTTCATTTCAGTTTCTTTGGTATGTTCTTCACCATTTTTAGTTTTCAAAATGTGGCGTAGATTTTGAGAACTTTCTGAAAAGTAGATAGAAAAAAAATGAAGAAATACATAGGTGGCGAGCGTAGTGTTTTAAAAAATAGAAACAAAAATAGGACAGTTATCATACCAGGGTTGGTAGTATAAATGTTTCAATACCTTTTACCACTTCTTGATTGTTGAATATTTGATTTCATTTGGACTCTAGCTCATTAAAGTGCCATTTATCCTCTGTATTTAAATTCCCTGGTTAAGAATCCATCATTTGATTCTCTTTCCCTTTGCAATTTGCATCATGAAAGCAATTTCTTAGCTTTTTTTGAAGCTCTTCTACCTCGGAAGCTTAGTTTCTCTCTCTTATCTTACTTTAATGGAAAACGCAAGGTGCAAGAGACAATTTTAAGGAATTTATTGTTTTTACCACTTAGCATAGCATTGTTATTTATGAGCCCAAATTGGTATCTGTCTCTAATATCTTTCCATCTTTAATTGTGGCCGGCTGATTTTGTTCACTGATTTATTCATTTTTCAATGATCTCATTGCCCCGATTTATTATTTCTTTGACAGAACGTACTTCTGCTATGGAACAAACCTACACCACGCCCGAGGCATACTTTGAGTCTGAACAAGATGTGTCTCTCAAACAAAACTGGAAATCCATCTCATCACAGCCAACAGTCTCAGACGATGCGCACGGTTGCTTCGATTGCAACATTTGCTTAGACTCGGCAGCGGAGCCTGTCGTCACCCTCTGTGGTCACCTCTACTGCTGGCCATGCATTTACAAGTGGCTTAACGTACAAATCTCCAGCAATGAACCTGAGAACGTGCAGAACTGCCCCGTTTGTAAGGCTAGCATCACCCCCTCCTCTTTAGTTCCCCTCTATGGCCGTGGCAAGTCGAACACGGATTCTGAATCCAAGAAGTCTCACTTGGGTGTGGCTGTGCCTCGAAGGCCACCGCCATCTGCAACTAACACACTGCACAATTCCAATGCAACCTCTGCATTGCATCCAAGCCAGGACCTCCATCCAAATTACACCCGCTCACCCTCGCACCCGATCTATCACCAACAATACTTCCCCCAGGCCTATGGTGACATTGCGACATACACACCGTCTTATCTGGGTAATGCCGTGATAACAAGTCTGTTAAACCCAACGATTGGGATGTTTGGAGAAACGGTTTTCACGAGAATTTTCGGTAGCGTGGATTCGAACTTGTTGCCATACCCGCCTTACAACAACTCCATCCCAGGAAATGGAAGTAGCAGAATGAGAAGGCAGGAAATGCAGCTTGATAAGTCTCTTAATAGAGTTTCAATCTTTCTATTTTGCTGCTTTATTATCTGCCTTTTGTTGTTTTGAACTTGGCAATCGAGTTGTATGTATGGAGAACCACATGATATAAAGATCAAGCTCTAGTAAATTTTGCTGGATGATTTTACTGTGACAGTCGTCTACATATATGTACATAATGTTTTTTTTTCTTCCGGGAGAAATTATGTACATAATGTTAGCTAATATCACTCATTATTTTGTAATTTCGTCTGGTGTATGTGTGGATTGCCATTTCTTCCCCAGTGAATTAAGAATTGAGAAGTTCGAATGAGGAAGAGTTATATAAATTTGAGTGAATATTTGGCTTTAAAAGGATAATTATTTTAAAAAAATTTGTAAAAAGGATGATTTTGGAAGTCTAATTATAATGCACTTGAAAAGTTTCACTTTAACTATAACATTTTAAAGTCGTCAGTAAAGAATTGTTCATGAAGTTATCAACAATGTCTTCATTTTCGTTCAATCGTCTTAGTTCATGAGGTTATTAACAATATCTTCATTTACGCGATTGTCTTTTCCTTAAAATAAGAATAGACCACATAAAGATTATACCTGAAGGGATAAGCTTATCAAGGGCGGTGAGACTCCGTTTATCAGGGGTAGCATAGCTGCTTGATCGACGAGACTTTGTTACTCGAGATCCACCATATGTTGGGGTTGAGAGTCGGGTGATGGGTGGACTATCTACACGGTTCAAGCAAGAAATAAAACGTTGTTTTCTACGGTGGACTCACCACGAAGACTATTTATTATTATGAACCTCAAATTTTGTTTATAACCTGAGAGGGAGACAGACAGATTTTTGTTTTTTGATCGTGGGAGGAAAAAGTAAAGAAAATTAATATTTAGTATTCCTTTTTTCAAATTCTAAACATCTAAGATATGACACAATTTTGTATTTGATTTTAGAAGGGGTGGCTACAAAAGAGTTTTTCAGATAACCTAAGCTAACATTTTAAAATGAAACTTTTGAAATGGGAAAACATAATTGAGACCAAAACCTATAAATTTGTAACACTTTATTATATAATTTAACCATTTTTTTTTGAGAATATATAATTTAATTAAAATTTAAAAGTTAAACCCTTCATAATATGTTTAATCTCACCGTAGGCAAGCAATGATTATCCTTAAAATCATCATTAGTCTACACCATGATTATGCTCTTCACTATAAATTGTTTGACATTTTTATATAATTAATATACTCTAAATGAAAAAGAAAATATGGGTAAAAATTTGAAACGAAACTTCCCAGTTTCTTAATGCTCTTTTTTTTCTTAGAGCACATTGATTTGTTCTAGGCTTCTGGTGTAATGTAATCCCTCCCACGAATTGATAAAGTAAACTTTATTATCAACCGTCGGATTATCTCGATCAGTGACGCGAGTAGAGTTTTCGACAACATTGACGGCGATAGCAATAGGGAATGGACAGCGTAAACCGACAAAGATCAGAGACTTTCAAACATAAATGTCACTGTCACTGTCAGATTAGTGGCGGAATAATCAGATTTAAGAAATGGAATAAGATTGATTAATTGAATATATAATATCAGATGTTCCCATACCGGTTCAATCCTTAGGAAAAAGAAGCGTTCTTTATAGAAATTTAATGTCGCCCATCATCAATTATTCTACTTTCTTTTTACTCACTGATGTCTTCTTCATTAATTTTCAAGGTGTTTTAGTTTAATTGACTGTTATCTGGCTGAGTCCCACCAATTAAAGCCTTGTTTTTTAATTCTTAAGCTTGAAACGCTTCACTAAAACACTACAGTATCTTTGTCCAAAAGTCCCAAAAGAAAAGAAAAATTAGCAGAAAGATTCCAAATCTCAAAACCCTTTTCTTTGGGTTGCTTTTTCAAACGAAGCTTTACTCTGCCACACCATTGCCTTGCCCCCATTTCTCTCACTCTAACCCAGCTCTTTGTATCTTTCTTTCTTTCACTAGATTCTCTCTCTAGTTTCTTCAGTTTGGAAGGGGAAACCAGGGTTTAGTGAAGATGAGGGGTCCTTTAGGGGCAGTGATTGGGAGGTACCCTTCCGGTGATGGGAGTGCTCAAATGGGTGGGATCATTAGGCACAATAGAAAATGCAGAGATATTGTGTTTCTTGTGATCTTTATAGCTTTCTGGGTAGGTATGATTGTTAACTCAAGCTTTGGATTTAACCAAGGAAATCCATTAAGGTACGGAATCTGGTGCTACCCTCTTCTTTTACTTCACTACTTTGAATGGCTACTGTTTATTCTAGCACATTTTCTCTCTTATTTATGGAGCTCCCAGAAAAGATCTCTAAAATGCTTTCCCATTTGGCAGATTTCCCTGCCCCTCTCTTTAGTTTCTCTATTTCCTTCACTTCAAAGAGTTCCAAACTTCTTGTTGTCTTAACTTTTGCTGGTTCTAGTCAGCACGAGCTCAGACTTCTCTAATTTACTCGTTTATTAGCATATCTGGCTGTGTCATTGTTCTTTTACTTACTTCACTGTTTGCAATTTTGTCAATCTTTCCTGTACTGCTAGAACTGGTGGCACGTCTTTGAATAGAGATGGTGCACTGGCTGATATTTTTCCACTGTTTGGGGATTTCAAGCCAATTTCTGTTTTGTTTCTTCATGTCGACATGGAATTCAACCATATCGCCAGTACCCACCTGATATTGAGTTATGTAGTATAACCAACACAACAATTAAAAGCCCTTTCAGGAGATTGGAGGAGCTCCCAAACACACTAGTAGTTTTTGGAGGAGTAATTTCTACACGATGACTGTCTTTGTCATGCATATTGTTGAACTTGTGACATTCTTTTGCGTTCATTCTGCCATTGAGTTCTAGAACTTGAAGCAAAAACTACATGATTATAATTTCTGCAAGAGCTTATTTAAAGGTTTCCCAGCATGTGTTTTTGTAAGTTTGTTTCTACATGATTTTATGATCTCTTTTCTTCTTACTTCCCCTATTCTTTGTTAAATATTCTCCTCTATATGTTCACCTTTTTATGCGCTTGTTTATCAGGCTTACATATGGACTGGACTATAAAGGAAATATTTGCGGTGACAAGCATGCTAATCCTGGCCTCCGAGAATTGGAACTTAGATATTGGTTGAATCCTAATCAGGTTTATCAAAGTGGTCTGAAGGACAGTCAATTTAAGTTGGCTGATGCTCGAAGTATATGCTTGATGGATTGTCCGATTCCTTCGGAAGACTCTCTAAATTGGGTTTGTGATTACCCAGAAGGTGAAATCCGACTCTCGATGGACGATTGGATAGATAGGAACTATGATTATTTTCAGTTCCTTACGCCTGAGATGAGAAACAGCTCTGTTAACCTTCAGGGTCCTTGTTACCCTGTCATATTTCCCAGTGTAAATGGTTAGTGATATGGATTTTTCCTGATGCCATTACGTTTGCACTTTTTAATACGGTATCGAGAACTTCTTGTTTAGATTCTACTGGATGCAGCTAATCTTTCAAGTTTCAACCTTATTTGTTTGGTTTACAATGTCTGTTCCCTGCATGTCCATGTATTGATTAATTAAAATATCTGCCTCTTCCTTAACTTTCCATTAATTTTCAAGCCCAGTAAGAGTGATGTATTTTGCAGTTTATTGGAGCTGCCAGTTTCTCGCTCGACCCTCTAATGTATCATTACGACATTGGAAGCAGATGGGTGGAATGAACATAGATGAGGATTTGATCATAGATAAATCCATTCATAAGTTGACCAACTCTCGGTCATCTGTCTTAAAGGTGTATAAGATTTTTTTTCTTTAAATTATATTTTAACCATGTAACATAATTTCTGCATTCATGCATTAATCTTACCAAAATTGCACAACTTTCACTATTAAATCACACGTCTACTTATTAAATAAATGCAAAGTGTCACACATTTTAGCCCATGAGTTCATTTTTTCAAATTTCAAGGTGTTCTGTAACAGTATTTTTACCACTCCGTCTGAAGGTTTTCTATCATGTCTTACCATTCTAAAATTTTAACTTGTTCTTTGCTACTCTACTCAGAGATGCATGGCAGATATTGGGAAGGCGTGGCCGGTATTGATTGTTTGCGGAGGAATTTTGCCTCTATTTTTGGCAGTGATTTGGTTGCTAATGATTCGCCATTTTGTTGCGGCAATGCCGTGGGTAACAGTAGTCCTATTCAACATTCTCATTGTGTCAGTCACGATGTTTTATTACCTCAAAGGTGAAAAGCATGTTTACTTTAGTTTTCTACTAATTATTCAATGAGCTCGTGTTTTTGCTTCAGTCGAACCTGGAAAATATCTGGAAATCCTATAATTATTGCAGAAGTGTTTGGTACAAAGACTGAAGTTTGCATCATCTTCCATTCTTAAATAATTCTTTTTAAACAAGAAACAAAACTTTTCATTGAAAAAAAAAACAAGAGCTCAAAAGATACAAACTCCAATGAGGGAATAAAGACAAAAGTAAAAGTTAACAAGAAAAAGGACAAATACAGATCTCCCTATTCATAGAAATAACTTGTAAAGAATAGTCAGAAAAAAGCTTGGAAAAAGCACAACCATTGGGGGCTTTTAGCCTAGATGGTTCAATACGATCCAACTAATGCCTCTGAGTATCTTTAAAAGCTCTTTGATTCCGTGTTAACCAAAGTTCTGAAATAATAGCTCTAACCGCATTGATGCACAATAAATTTGGCCTTGGAGCCAAAGAAAGACCTCCAGTAAGTTGGAGAGCATTGTTATGAGAATCTTGAGAGATAACCCATTGTAAATTAAAGATCCAGAAGAGAAGATTCCAGCAAGACAAAAAGCATTGGGCAACTGAATAATACATGATTGTCTTGTTCTGAAGCTGCAAAACACAAATAACATACTGATGGCATAATATAAGAAGAGGGTTTTTTCTTACGTAGAACATCCGAGTATTAAGCTTGCTGTTAAGTAATACCTAAAGAATAATGCTGATTCTTTTGGGACTATTTGGAAATAGCTGAGAACAAATATTTTGATATTGGATAGGAGATGCATCAGCTTTGATTCGATTTGTGATCTTATCTATAGTTGGAATCAAACTTCCGATATTTGATTGAATTACCAAAACTTCAATGTTGTGATGTTCTACTCTTTATTTTAGGTTAAAGTTGTTTCTTCATCTTCTTGTATTAATAATACTAATTGTATTTGTCTTGATTGCTATAGCTGGATGGATTGGAAATGATGCTATAACTCCCATCACTGGTGATCATGATCCCTATCTCCACATATTTGGACATTTTCTTATGTAGAACATTCGAAGTATTAAGCTTGCTGTTAAGTAATACCTAAAGAATGGAAATAGCTGAGAACAAATCTTTTGATATTGGATAGGAGATGCATCAGCTTTGATTCGATTTGTGATCTTATTTATAGTTGGAATCAAACTTCCGATATTTGATTGAATTCCCAAAACTCAAATGTTGTGATGTTCTACTGTTTGTTTTAGGTTAAAGTTGTTTCTTCATCTTCTTGTATTAACATTACTTATTGTATTTGTCTTGATTGCTATAGCTGGATGGATTGGAAATGATGCTATAACTCCCATCATTGGTGATCATGATCCCTATCTCCACATATTTGGAAGGGTATGTAACCTAATTTTGTGAGCCTTTTTTTTTAATCCAAAAATCTCATCTGATTTTCAATCACTCAATAGATTTTATTGTTCAGGAGCTCAATCATATGCGCGCTGCTGCTGTTCTAATGACCTTTATTATGGCTGTCTCTGTTCTTACATCAATTGCTGTCATTCGTCGTGTCATAATGGCGACATCTGTCCTTAAGGCAAGTAATTTACTATAACATGTGTAAGTTGGAAAAAGAATAGACATTTCAATTGGCAGCAAAAATAATAAAATAACGGTGAGTTTGAAACGACTTTTGGGAGGGTGAAAAGAGCATTTAGCCACTTAAAAGCACCTTTCATAAACTACCCTAAACCCACCCTAAGAGTACTCATTGACCAGGGTATATTAGGTAGCCTTCAATTTCAGAATTGGAAGTTTTTGCCTCTTTGATTTCTGTTTACATGCCACTTGTTTTCGCCATTTGTCGTTAAGGCCACCTTTTTTTTGTAACTGATTAATTTCCTAAAATACCCTTATTTCATTTGGGTTTATACAAATCTGGATGCAGGTAGCTGCAAAGGTGATTGGAGAAGTTCAAGCACTCATAATCTTTCCAATCATACCTTATGCCATCCTTGCCATTTTTTACATGCTATGGTTGTCAGCTGCCCTTCATCTCTTTAGCTCTGGTCAGGTTGTTCAGAATAATTGCAATTCGAATTGCTGTGCTTATGATCTTGCTTCAAAACGAGTGAACTGCAACCGTTGCTGTGGTTATAGCATCCGTTATACTCCTCATATCGACATTGCCATCTTTTTCCACCTATTTGGTTGTTATTGGGCAACTCAATTTTTTGTAGCATGCTCTTCAACAGTTATTGCAGGTTCAGTAGCCTCCTATTATTGGGCTCGCGGTGAGACTTCAGTAAGTTCCTTAGCCATCTGCATTGACATATCCAACTATTCTGAACTGCTTTTGGGACTACTGAGTTCTCGATGTAGATTCTGACTGTCTTGTTTTATTTGTTAGTTTCAACAAAAAACAAAAATAGCACTCCATTTAGCCACTTAGGAGGAATTAGTTTCAAGCATGACAACCTTCACTTCACATTATGAATTTTCCATATTCACAGTATTGTTCATCTCTACTCCATATTTATCTTGTTATTATGTATGCAATTCTTTGAAACTTAGTTAATATATTTTGTTATGCGAATTCTTTCCTCATTAAATACTTGTGGTTTCTGGTTAATGCAGCTTGAAATTCCATTTCTTCCAGTTTTCTCTTCGATGAAACGGCTGGCAAGATATAACCTTGGGTCGATGGCTCTCGGTTCCTTGACGGTGTCCTTTATGGAGTCAATTCGTTTTATACTTGAGTCCATTCGTCGCAAACTGAAAGTTGCAAGTACCACACCAGATAGCTGGTTTGGCAGAGCACTGCATCACACGTCTCGGTTTTGCCTGAGATGTGTAGAGTGGACCATCAAATCTGTAAATCGCAATGCATATATAATGGTAAATTGATTCTCATTTATTTGGTCTCATTATCAGTTCATCATTGATTGCTATTCTGTAGACAATCTTTTCTATTACTCTTACTATTCTGATACATGCAGATTGCGATAACGGGCAAGAGCTTCTGCAAGGCGTCTGCTATTGCGACGGAGTTGATAATCAACAACATCCTTCGCATCGGAAGAGTGAATGTGATAGGAGATGTCATTCTTTTCCTTGGAAAACTGTGTGTCAGCCTCTCAAGTGCTCTTTTTGCTTTTCTCATGTTGGATACCCACAAATACAGATCTGCTCATAACAAGATTTCTTCCCCACTGTTTCCAGTCTTGGTAAGTTCTATTATCCATTCACTTGGTTCATAATCGTTTCAATGATTTCATGCAGAGAAAACTTATAATCTGGGATTTTTTCAAATTTGTTTTCATATAGTTTTTGGAGAGGAAAGAAAAAAAGACAGAAAAATAGTCTTAAGATAGTGCAGCCAAGCAGCCAATGTCTTTCATAGTTTCATGTCAATATCCTGAAGCTCCATAGATGAAAGATTGCATCTATTTTATGGTAAAAAAAATCATTTTTTTTCAGATCAGAACAAAGTATATTACTTATCTTTCATATCAGTTTTAGGCTAATCACATCAGTTCATTCCTAAGATTTGTGTTTTTTTTAAAAACTGAGTATATTCTTATCTTACCGTGTTGGGACCCTCGCTATAGACATTTACATTCACAAAACTGAAAGCCTACCCACCTCATATAACTTGTCTTGTAATAACTTACTCGACCCGAAAAGGATAGTTTTTATAGGAAATAGACCCCATAAAAAACAATACTTTGCTAAGAATTGATTGTCTCGTGAAAATTTATCGTAACGGTAAGAGTCAAGTTAGTTTTATGCCTATATTCCAATGGCTAAACGGTAACTTTCCTCATTCGATTTGTTTTTTCTGCCTCGAAACGACAGGTTTGCTGGGGGCTAGGCTATGTGGTTGCCACACTTTTCTTTGGAGTGGTGGAGATGTCCATTGATACAATAATTCTTTCCTTCTGTCAAGACTCTGAAGAACATCAAGGCACAGCTCAGTATGCCCCTCCTCTTCTCATGGAGACTCTCAATGATCAAAATGAGATGCAAAGACTAACACAGGGACCTCCCAGTTCATAATCTCACCTTCATTATTTACTTTTCTTATTGCCCTCTGAGAATATTACCATTATAGCCTTACCTTCTCCTCTGCTGCATTCATCACCACTACCCCCACCCCCCATTGTCTCACAGTTTTCTCACTGTAAATAATCAATTTCTCTTGGCAGTGTGGAAATTGGGGGAAAAGTGATAGAGAAGAGACAGACAGGGAATACATTTAGGCAATTTTCTTTTTTGGGGTAGGATTGTTTTTTTTTTCTGTTCTTTTTTGGTGGACATGTTGCTGAGAAACTTCGGACATGGTGTTGTCCATTAGTTAATATCATGTGTCACTTTTTTTGTCTCATGTTCTTGACACTACTAGTTTTGTTTTTTGTTTTTCTTTAGTATGTTGATTTTGTTGCAAGCTTTTTATTTTATTTTATTTATTTATTTTATTCATGGTAATAATTGGAGGGTATTTGAAAAGATGTGTAGGTGTAAGTAGGGGTGTAAATTTGTTTGGTTTTTGGCTGCAAAGATTAAATTGATGGTCCAATGGATTATTTACTTAAAAATATATGAGCTTAAGTCCCGTTTACTTACCTTCAATCTTAATTAAAATGAAATCAATTGGAATGTGAATGTTATTTTTTTGATGTTGTTTATTATAAATTTTCTAGAATCGCAATTAGAATTTTGTTTACTGTTTGGAATCAGAATTAGGGGAAGAAGGACCCGCGGGTAATGAATGGGAAGATCGAAAAGTTGGAGGAAGAAAGGATATTTTGGTTAGACATATGGAATTAGCTAAGCATTTTATTCGAATAAATATAGAACCCGAATGAATGGTTTTATGTCTATTACCAGTTCTTCCTCCTGAGTTGAGACCGATCATTCAGATAGATGGGGGTAAACTAATGAGCTCGGGTATTAATGAACTCTATAGAAGAGTTATCTATCGGAATAATACACTTATTGATCTATTAACAACAAGTAGATCTACGCCAGGAGAATGATTATGAATATGAAATATGACATAATTACAAGATCTTACAGTTGTATTAATCCACAGTTGAAAGGGTTCGCTTTGACCGTTACGTTAAGAGTAGGTAACCCGTTCCCTGTGTCTTTGTTTCTATTGCATTCTATCTCATCGTATCAAATTCTGTTCTGCGATATTTGAGAATCACCGTCAATACCTCGGTGTAGGTCCGGGATAATCTTTTGTCCCATAGTCTGGGTCTATTTACAATACTAGACATAATAGAAAGGTTATTTTCATCATCTTGGTTGTAATAAAAGAAACTTTATTAAATTCAAAGTTGAGTTTATATCCTTGTTTATGTTTAGTGAGTTTTGAAACTTTTTTAATTTTGTGTCTAATGGACACATAGTTTAATAAATATTTTTTAAAAATTTATAAACTTATTATACATGATAGAAAGATCAAGAATCTATTATGCATAAAAAAAATCTAGACACAAATCTGAAGTTGAGGATATATTAGACACTTGTAAAAATCTAGGGATTTATTAGACATAAAATTGAAAATCTAGAGATTTATTAGAGATAAAATTGAAAGTTTAGAGACTTATGAAACATTTTTGAAAGTTTAAGAATCTATTAAACATTATTTAAAAAATTAAGAGAATTTGTAATTTAAACAAGAAGCTTAAAAAACTGTGCTCTCAAGCATGTCCATATTTAAAGGCGTCCTTCAAGATCTTGGATTTAAACTTCCGGTTAAAAACATTATAACTTAAACTCTTTGTTGCCTCTTTGGAGCTAATTTTAAAGTAGGCGAAACTTTCACAACAATTAGTGAAATAAACTTTGAATATAATGTCTAAATCTTTTCAGACCTCGATACTCTAATTTTAGGGAAAAAAAGAAAAAAAGAAAAAGAAATGAAAACGAGATTATTGTATACTTCAAACTTATAAAAGCTACTCCCATAGAACTTTAAAAAGATGGTATATTTTTTATTGGATAGTTTTGCCACTAAATAATCTCTTCAAATTCACTTAATAATAATATAGTTCACATTAAAAATTCCTTGCGTTTAGGGAAGGATCTTGTTGCTTGACAGTATTTCAGGCAATAACCTCACGGCTCACACAATGATGGCCTCCGGACTCTTAGGCCAAACCAATGCCAATGCTTTTGTTGCTTCTTCATTCTCTCCTCCAACTTAACAAACTCCCCCACCCTATAAAATGCACAAGCATCTTCACTTTGAGGAGCACCAAAAACTCCTCAACTTCTTCCACAAAAAGAGAGATCAAAGCTTCAAGAAAATGGCAGTTTCAGAAAATGGTTTCTTGGTTGGTCTCTTTGTGTTTCTCTGCCTGAGCCTCACCTCTGCCCATCGAGTTCTTAAGGGCAGCGATGCTGAAAATGGGATGACAGCTAATGATTTACCTTCTGGGCATGACGTACAACTGCTCGGTACCAGCCATGCTGGTCTGAAAGGTGGCATGCCGAAGTTCAGTTCTGTTGGTCCAACCAGTGGTGATTGCTGCAACTATGGCAGCAATTGTGGGCAGAATGGATACGGGTGTCCTCCAAGCTATGGATGTGGTGGGGGTAACTGTGGTGGTGGCAACTCCGGTTGTCAATCCTGCGGTGGCGGTAACAGTGGTGGTGGCTGCTACTCTTGTCCACCGTGCCAATGGCAGGGATGCCAAGGATGCCAGGGATCGCCTCCGCCCTGTGGCTGCGAATTCCGCATTGATAACTCTAAGGTGCAAGATGAGTCTACTGTAACGTCTGAACCTGATCCACCTTCTATTGTAGATGTTCCACAAGTCCAGCCAGAAAATCATAACAAAAAATCCAGTGGGGGAGCAAACCAGGACAGGAAATCCAATGGGGGTATGGTTTAGAGTTTAAACCTCATCCTCAAAGAAATCTCTTGTTATAGCTTTCAATAAAAGCTTCCTTCATGAAGTTTATGTTCTAATAAACTCATGATATATGGAATATCAGAAAACTCTCTTCTGTAATTGCAATCTATACTTTTCCTTACATTGTTGGAAGAATATATTACATTCCAAGCAGCCTCAGTTCATGTATACTGTTATTTTCTACAAATACAAGCTCAGTATCCTATAACAAATCTCTAGGCTTACATTCTGAATGCCTCTCTTGATTTCTATCGAGTTTGTACTAACTTACATGATACTTTTATAGTTTCCTTTACTGAAGTTTATGCTAATTGATATGGTACTTCTATAGCTTTGTTTATTGGCTATGAGTTACCTTTGCACCGGCATAGATGAGCTTCTCAAAGGGTTTTCTGCATCAATGTTTCGGGTGACCGGTGAGGAAAGGGATAGAGAGGGTTGAAGAAGGGGAGTTCCAACCCTACTTGATGCATCATTAGCAACAGAGATGGATACATTTACTGCTGCAGGCGGCAGCAACTCGATTTCGGCATAGCCAGCGTTGGTTTTGGGAGTATCAGTAAGGTGATTGTCATCGTCGTCAAGTGACATTACCGTGCTTGTTTCCGTGTTGACTGTGGCATCATCAGTAAATATCCGGAGCCTTCTCTTCCTTCTAGCTGACTTACCCCACCCATGGATTGTTTCCCTTATTCTTTGTGGAATTAAGGCAGCCTTGTAGTTTGTTCCCATCTGCAAAAGAAACATAAAGCAAGGCCTTTAGGTAGTGTCATCAAGTTTAATCCTCCCATAGACTAGTAACCAGATAAAAAATAAAAAATAAAAAATAAAAAAACCAACCTTACCTGAAAACTTTCACCTTGGTGCTCTCTTGAAGAAAGAGCACGATTAACCGAGAATCCGGAAATGAGGTACCCAAAAAAAAGATATATAAGAAAGACTCCCTGGCAATGATACCACACCCTTTTGTCCTAAATCCTAGAATAAGGTGATCTAATGTCTCCTTATCCAATTGAGCTTACAAAGTTTGGTATTAGGAAGAAGAAAGTCCACCCCATATCTGAAGTAACTACAATTGCTATAGCATTTGGATAGGATCCACATAAAATTTGAGAGAGAGAGTGAATTCTGTCGATAAACTACAATCTGGCTCTCAAGATTTCGTGAGCCTTCAACTCTTCTTGATATCTCTCACCGAACAGTTCTCTTGACTAGCTAACAGCCCATTACAGCCATTCTCCACTCCTCTTGGCTACCTTACATTGCCATTCCACAAGAAAATTCTTGTTATTACTTATACCGGTATTCCCCAAAAGTGGATCGTAATCTAATAGCAGCATCCCACTTTTTTTGTTACTTGGGTTTCGATACATTTCAAGTGAATGTATACAAAGACCTATTCAATAGATGAAACTCAAAGGAATTGATGAGAGCCCACCCAAAAAGATGCAGGCAATATCTAACATCTAAGTTAAACTTAGAGACGAAGATTTTCTTTGATTCTCAACGGTACATAGCAAATATGATTAAAACATTTGCGAGTCAACATCACAAGCAGACTTATCCTCTATCATAATTTCTTTATTATTTTTACTATCAACTAGTCATGTCGCAATCAGTGGATATTGGTAGTTTTTATACAGCATATCAGAATGAATGATATTATGCATTACAGTACCTGAGTAACCAGTGCATATAGTGGCAAAGTACTATAGCTGCAAAGAAATTGTCCCGCGAACCTAAGAAAAAATAAAACAAATATTTTCAGGATACTTATCTTGTGCACCATTTATACAAGGTTATGAATGTCTCAAACTAAAGATTCATACCCCAATATCAGCCTTACATAGACAAGTAGATGATTACTAATGAAGCAAGAACTGTATCCAAATTGCCACTGTAGCCAAAATTAAACAAGATAATAGTTATGGAGAGAAAAAAGAAGAATGCCTGGTGTACCAAGAAAGCACGAGAGAAAGTGATGAAGTTTTGAAGGAAACTGCAAAATGTGAGCTCTTGTTCTATGTCATTGCTGATAAACTTCAAAAATGTGTTGTTAATGCCAAATTATTCCTATTTCACTAGTGTAGATTGGATTATTAAATAAGCCGTGACTAGAGAAGAGGAAGTACCCAAAACCAGAAGAACGAAGCCAGCTCAAAAGCATTCTGCAAGAAGATTTAGAGAAAAAGAGATAAAACTATGAACATAAGTTTTATTTTATCGAAAAGTAAAATATAAACAGTTACATCTTTGTTCATTCGATGCTGAAGAAGATGTCAACTTGTAGGCAACATTGTTAACAATCAAGACTTGCCTGGAAAAGGACAAAATGGATCAAGGACAACAGGAGCTCAGGCTTTTTAAACCAGAAGAGATCGTCTCGAGGCCTCAGCTTCGCTCCAGAAAAGAATCCGGTTATGCCAGCATTCTCCAGTGTCAAAGTTGCAATTATATGCTGCAACTTTGTGCCAACTAACAGAACAAGCTACATAGAAAATGAAAAGTAGCCAAAAGATCAGCTGGCCATCAACCAGATACATGCTGCAGCTCTTGAGAGAGAGAGAGAGGGCTCACAGTAACAGGAATAGTTGCTATCCAAAAATACAGGTTAGACCCTGAAGGAAAGCAAAGAGTTCAAATAATAATGTCAGCCCATTTTATATGAACAACCATATTATAACCATAATTGCAGTTTAAAATATGGTTTAAAAACAAGGTGTTTTTTTTTTTTTTTTTGAAGAATAAAAAATCAGTAATCAAGGTGAATTAAAATAAGTAATCAAGGGCAGGAACTCAACATAGAAATACTCGTTCAGTTTGATGAATTAATTGTTTAAACGAGTAGGAAAGTGGAGAACTAGTGAGAATGAAAAAGGCTTTCAGAGATGTTGCTTAGAATTTAGAAAGAAAAACTATCAAGGGGTTATTTTCCTAACGGAATGTTATTATACCTTTTACATTAAACAGCATAAAAGCGACGACAAATCCCCACAGCGGACCACTGCAATAGAGTGAACAGGAAATTAGCTTCCTAAAAATAACACATGGAAAGGCAAAAATAAGAGCATTTTTGAACAGCATTCTCGATTCTTAAACTTGTCTTCAAAAGTCTTCTTATTCATCTCAAAGCACAAACAATTAAATTAACACAGAAAGTACTTTGTTTGAGGAGCCCTGAGGAGGTTTCCATCTTCTGATAATATAGTTTTTTTTTTTTAAATTAACTGGCCATATCTGCAGGGGCACCCACGCCCGTCCTAAAGCCCAAAATCGGGAGACATCAAAGATTTTTAGTATTAAGCTCATCTGAAGGTTCGAACTTGAGGCCTCTAAACCAGTTTGACCAGGAGACCACAAGTCATTGCCAACGAGGCTACCCTAGGGGCTTCTCCTGATAATATAGTTGCAAAGAGTAATAACTGAACTTGAACTCGTTTATTTTTATACCAATGAGTAGAAAGAACAGAATTACCATATGCGTATAGATTCTAAAATTGAAAATAACAGACACTTCAAATACCTCACACCAACTATTCTTTGGAATTCTTCCTCCATTGAACGGACCATGTAACTATGGAAATCATATGTTGATGAGAGCTTGTGATTCTGCAGTTAATAAGGTGGTAAGTATTGATGACTAAAAAATGAAACAAATTTTCATTAATGGACAAACAACTGTAAATTTGAAAAAGCCACATCGTCTAAAATGTAGTGTGAATGCAAAAACATGAAAGAAAATCAGCAATTCAAACAAATAACTTGTATAACTATTGGGAAATCTTTGTCTCAAGTTAAGAACTAGCAACAAAAAGAAAGACATAAAAGAAGAAAAAGAGTGCAGAAGTTAACTGGATTGCATGAAGTATATGCCTCAAACATTATAGGGCACTTAAACATGTAAATGTACCGTGATGAAGCCTTTGCGAAGTGTGAGGTAGTCAGCACGAACAACAGAACACCCCAATTGCCGAAAGAAACATGTCTGCAATTACCAATTTAACCACTTCAAAGAAGAGTTCATATCAATAAGTATAAATGGCAGTATAATTTTGATAGAACAGGAAGAGAGAGACTGAAATTCATCAGGTGGATATAAAACCCAAGTTCAAAGAAAAAAAGATTAGGATGCTTCTCCCATTGCAAAAGCACTTCCAGCAGTAGGTGTTCCACCAGATTATGCAGACATAGTCTTAAGGAACTACAGATAGATCCTACGACATTTAAGATTAGAGATCACATAGGACACTAATATTTAATTTTTAAACTAAGACATGAACTCATAATTTCAAAAATAGTTAAAGCTAAAACTTGATATTTGATCACTAGACCAACTCATGAAGTCGTTGTCATAAAATACCAGATAATGAAAATTTTGCATTTCTTGATGACTAGAATGACTCGAAGTTGAAATCCTCCCTTATAAATGCCAACCACTACATCGAGTCATCTAATTTCATAATTTTAATTGTCTCATTGGGTGGTCAACAATTTGCTAGCCGTCGCCAACCAAACCAACCAAATACACAGAAGATGTCAATTTTAGCTATGGACTATGGTTCAGAAAAGTGGAGAAGGGGTAAAATGTGGTGCAGTATTAATAAATATGAGTTGATAAACCAAGTATATACCAAATTCTTTTCAGCTGTAGGCATGTAGTTTTAAGCACCATATGTATTTCAAATATGACTCTATAGCTTCTCATTGATCTATAATTAAAAAAAAAAAAGGTAGACTCTATAGTGAGAAAGGATCCTTGTTCTCCATTGGTTTTAATTTTTAAATGCTCCATCTCAGATACTTTTGGATCTGGCTCATTACAGCACATACTTGGGTAAAAAACACCCAATATTTCACCATGGAAGCCCTTAAAAAGGCACACTTTTGAAGTAAGAATAGATGTATTCAGAAATATGCATCCTGAGTGGTGGGTCTATCAATAGGTGCAGCCATGCAGCAAAGTCTAAATGATGAGAAGTTGAATGCTTACTGTCCAGATAAGAAAGCTATTCCTGGTTAAAGGATTGGCGGTATGATATTGAACAAAGGTAGATTGTCTCTGCATTATCTTCTCTCTTGTTGTATCTATAATACAAGTAGAACAATAATTATAAATTCACCCAAAAATAAATAAATCCGAACCATCTAGAGAAAGCAAAAGGTGGTCATACAAAATACCATACCATCAATTATGAAGTAAATAATTCACATGAATAGTCCCTTAGAACAATCTGAAACTAATGGGCTGAGCAAGATGATTTCTTGGGAACACAAATTGAAGTCCTTGAGAACTTTTATGGAGTTCAGATGTAACAGATCATACATCTCTGAGATGATGTAAGCTTGGTAGCAAGACTTGGAAGTATTGTGGCTAATGAACAAAAACTCTTTTCAAATATATTTAAATTCAAATCTAATCTTATGACTGATAGAAACGGTTTGACATGTTAAGAGATACCCTTCAAGGTCCAGGTTCAAACTCCCATATTAAAAACTTAATAACTTAAAATCCTAGTGAACCCTTTTAGATGCTGAGAGAAGATAAATAGAGTTAAATGCTACTTTAGAATCACACACAAAATAACCATAGAGCTCACCGTTAAATAGATCATGGTGGTCCATGTGAGCTTCATTTTCCCATAATCTCCAACTGTGGATCTGGACAAATTATCAAATGTCAACAGTTAGAATAAATAGTTATAATTTTTTAAATCTCCTAAGCATTTTTCAACCAAAATGCAATATTTGATTTCATAATAATGGCATAGTCAATGCCTTGAATAAAAAAAAATTAAAATTTCACATTAAACATTAAGAAGGAATACAAATAGATATTGGATTGAATATCAGACAGATATACTCTACGTTCATTTGGTAAAAGTAAAGTTAAAAATGTTCAAAACACGACAAGCAAGTTATATTAAGATGTGAATAACTTTGCAAAGATAAAAGTCAGAATGATCCCTATTATGCTTAATCATCAAAAGAAGAATATTTTCACACTATGTCCAATAAACAGGTGCACTTTATATTAAGCTACGTAATCAAAGTTTTATTTCTATTACTGCTCTCTCAAGCCAACCCCAATTAAAATATAACAGAAAGTAAAAAAACTTCCTTACAAATTTAATCTAAATGGTTTTAGAGAATGCAGTCAACTGAATGAGTGAAGAAAATCTAGGGCCTTTATGATCATTACTAAACTTGTTGAAGATATGAAATATAATTAGGGTATATCTTTGAAACTACAAAGTCAAGTGGATAAACAAGTAAGAAAACAAACCCTTAAATCCCTTCGCATATGATTTCAGAAAATAATAAAACTTTTCAACAAGATTTAATATAAACTGGCAATAAAAATTCTCTAACCTTGACAATTGCCAGCAACATCGTTAAGCAACTATAAGATATATGAGTTACTGCCATTACAAAGATAAATCGATGCAATTGCTCGAGTCCTTCGTATGAAACAAAGGGCTCGTGACCCTGCAAAATTAGGAAAGTTTCAAATATTCAATTGACTGTTGGGTCAGAAGAAGACGTGGTTTTTATCTATATGAAAGAGAAGAAATTAAATCCATAACATGCCTCTCTGCAAGTATTTTTCTTCACGTTGAGCATCCTCCTAAACACGTGTGGAAAAACAGAAACCATATATAGCTTCCGCTCCTCAGATGAAGAATTGTCCTCGTTTTGTTCATCAATCTCTGACTTGGTGCATGGAGTAAAAGAGGTGTCATAAAACTTCGATGGAATGCAGATATTTGATATTACACTTGATGTTGCTGTCAGAAGCAAAGAAATAAATCCAAGCAGCATTAACTCTGCAAAGCAAACGATTGAAGTTATAATGAGCAAAATAGAGATATGTCGCTAAAACTAGCCACCATATGAAACTATCCTTAAACATGTCTGAAGTGATTGAGCAAATAACATAGTCCGTTTACCTTCTTTCATCTTCTCCACTGCCTCAAACAAGGGTTTTCTATTAGTTTTCCCCAGCCACTGAAAGAGAAAAAGTAACAAAATATATCATGATTAGAACAAAATTTTGCAGCGAAACACAATGGATCAGGGCAAAAATGTTTTGAGTCTCTGAAGTACATCTTAGCAGATTTTGTATCTTCTAAAGAGTAGAATCACACACATGCGCACACACACACAAAATTATACAAATATTTCTTAAGTAGCACCAAGCTTACCATCTTCAATGTCCAAGAATAATGTACAGCTAAGTTGGCATGCAATCAGAGTCAAAATATTTTCACAAGGAAGTCTAAATTACAGACATATTAGTACACGTATTAGCATAAACAAGGGAAACTAACATCCAGAATCAAAACTCCATCATTTAAAAAAAAATAATCAAAGCTCCAAAGTTAATTGTTTGATTAAAAGATGTAAAGTTTCAAATGGAACTTTTGATTGGTTAACAGGCGAGATTCTTTGTTTAAAGCATAAAAACAAGCAGGATCCAGAAATATGCTTACAGAGCTTAGCCTATGAATGGAGCGCTCTACAAACAACGAAACTGCGACGAAAATTGTCAACACGGAAGCAACTGACCAAGTAGGCGTCAAAGCCAAAGATCGCCCCTCTTGGGTATTTTCAGCCATTTCCAATGAATCTCAAGGACTACAAGTTAAAAGATACCCTCTCAAGATTTCCAGGCCTATACCAGTATCAGCAGACTTCGCCAGAACTACAGTGATTGGAAGAAGATAGAAGAGAGAAGAAAAAATTCCTCAATTCCCAAGATTAAGAGGGACGCTTTTCTTGACCACTGAACTAATATAGGAGAGAGTATCAGTTCCCAACGCCTTGAGAAAGAGACAACTTAAGGAACGAGTACAAATTTATATTCCAGTTTTCTCCAATCGATATCAGAAGGAATTAATTTTTCCCGTCTGAGAGAAACTTAATAGAGCCAAATGGACCCCAGGAGGAGCTCCAACAAATCTTGCTTGTTCTTTTTTTCCTTTAAAAGAAAAAAGGCAATCTTCCTGACCTTTCCAGTTTGAGAATCTGAGTTTGCATATACCCCACAAACGGAACAGCTTCTTTGAACCTGAAATTGATCTAACAGAAGAAAATTCCTTGGAGAACAAACCACCATATTTTGAGGGAACAAGAAGAACCCATCAGTGAATGCTTTCACTTTCACTCTCTCAGAACTGGAGGAAACTCAATCTAATGCACTCAACTTTTCTTAAGATCCCCTGGAAATCTTACTGACATTCCCAAGAAAAATCCAGAAGCCGACTCTGAAAAGTCCCATTCAACAGCTTTCTACTTCACCTCCCAAGGCAGATGCGAAAGTGATAAATCCAACTCAAAGCGACAGCTGATTCCAAAAAGAAGCGAAATATAAATCAACAGCCGCAGGGTTTGGGAAAAGGTCTCAGACTGTGATTACTGACAACCCCATGTGCAGAAACTTCTTGGGGCAAGCCGCAGCTTCTTAGTATTAAATTAACTCCCAAAAGAAAACGAGGCATCCAAAAGAATAAAGCAGTGAAATTAAGAAGAAAAGGAACCAAATATAAAGTACCCAGATGGCATAAATGCACAAACTCGGACACCCATCCCAGAAGAGATCTCATAAATATGATTATGATGGTCTTGTCTAACATATCTTTCTGCGTTCTGGCGTTGCAACTCCAACAAATGCGAATGATAGAAGAGCATAGGAAAACCGTAATTTGAGCATAATCAGAAAAATCTTTCAATTTTGTCTTTTAAATTGACAAATGACAGTGTACTTTGCCTTTGTTTTTGTTTTTTTTCCCCTTTGTCTTGACTCCGCAGATTGGGGAACCAGTAATATTAAACAATAAAAAGAAACTCAAAATGTTGGGCGTGTGAAAAAGAGGGAAAATGAAGAGAATACGATATAGCATTATTTTCTCCCCAATAATTGAAGGGTTGAGGGCCAATAGCTCTTGCTTCCCCTTTCCCGCGACCATAAATTTTGTGCTGCCACTGTGCTGAATCCCCCATGGCCGACTCCGCGTTTTGTCTTGGCAGCGTCATAAATGGATTTGGGGCATCTTCTGCTTGGTTGAAGACTCGACTCCTCCAGGAACCATCGCCCAGGGCCCACCCTTAAATGGACCGTACCTCAACCCCCAAGTTCCATTCCTCACACCTTCCATTTTCATTAAAGCTTAGAGTTTTTTTTTTTTTTAATGGGAAGAGATAAGATGAATTTATGACAGACCAAAAAAAAAAAAGAAGGTAAAACTTTTACCATAACTTCCCTTTGTTCACATGTTGATTGACATATATCTTGGCCTAAGATCCCTAAGATTCGAATTTCGTTTCGTCCTTACGATCTGACTGTGCCACCGTTTTGTCCTCACTTACATATTTCCTAAGAAAATTCCTTAGAAGGTCACAAACTCAATAGTTCTCCAAGCTAAGCATGCTTAATTTTGAAGTTCTTATGGTTAAGTGGCCACCGAAAAGAAATGTGCGTTTTGTTAGTATAGGTAATATCTATTAATTATTTTAAGCATTTCTTAACCACGCTCCATGATCTCAAAATCTCTCTTGTGGTATCGGTTCATTCATGTACCTCTTATGAGTTGAAGCTGAGACCTTTGATTCTTAAGTAAGGTGAATGTGATTATTGTGGTAAGATTGGTGCTCCATGATTCATACGATACCATGAGTCATATGGTAACCTAACCATATAAGACCTAGGTGGACACACAACCAAGTAAAATGAGATAAGTCATGGTCCGACCAAGTGAGAACTTACTTCGTGCAAGTGGATTACAGCCAAACACAAATGAGGCGATAAGAGTCGTAGGGTTAAATCAAGTGACTCATATCTCAACACCTCAAAATAGGCCAATAGGATACGATGGTTAAGAACATCACAATAATAACATACCATTTCAACTTTTTGAAAATTGGTTAAACTCGATACAAGACATGACTAGTACGCACTTACGCATTGTCGCATGATTAAAGCAGTTGGACCTATCCCATCTCGCTACAGTGTCAACTTATCCTACTAGCAACCGCCTAATATACCATTGGTATCTTAGTAGTTGATTGAGATTAGTTATGAGTAATACATGGTGATTAGCTAACATATCTCTACTAGCAACTTCAAACTGTCATCTTTTATCTATATATTTATAAATAAGATTAAAAAGGAAAAGAAGCAAACCCTATAAGTTCCAACAAATGTCTTACCTTTTTTTTCTTATTCTTTTGACGTGATATCTCACCCTACTCTAATTAAACATTTCCTAGTTCAAACAAAACATTCTAAAATGAAATTATGTCTGACCTCATGTTACTTACTATGCACTATATATATATATATATATATATAGCATGAAGCTATTTTTCCTTACTCTTCAAATAGATTGCCTAAACTATCACTATTCTTATTCTTGGTCAATATCTAAGTTCCTAGTTCTCTAAGAATCAACTTCTTATGATACACGTATTTTACCAACTAATTAGTATTATAAGATTAGGTAGAGATAGCATAGTCTTTTACAACTTAAGATCTAAATAAACTACATGTTTGTCATCCTATATTATTTAAATAGTTGATTGCTGAATAAAGAAACAAAATTTTCTTAGATTGTTGGCAATTTTGAGTGCACAATGGTTGTTAGTAGAAATTTACAAATAGAAAAAGCACAATATATCAATATTGGTTAAGAAAATCCAAGATTAAATTCCATTCTTGGACTTGAATAGCATTCTTGCATCCTAAGTTAAAGTGATGTTAAGCTCATTCATCACTAAAAAATGCTTAGCCATGAAGGAATATGACATACTTTGAATCTTGATCCTGAATTTTCATTTTTATTTTGTGATGGTATTTAGACTTTGCAATAGTTTAGTCCAAACTTTTATATTTTAGTTCCAAAACTTTGTATACAAAACTATAGAATATGAATACTTTAGTAGAATTTGACATCTAATTTTATTTTAAATATTTGTCTTAAAAAATATCTCAAACAACATATGCTAGATTAGACTTCTACATAAAGGCAAATAATTATTTGCAAAATTTAAGGATTAGAAGCGAATATTTTAACTAATCCAAACATAACTAACTGATTAAAACATACTACAATAATGTGTTCGACTCTTAATTTCTACATGTGTTGAATTAAAAAAATTAAATAACGAATATTTTAAATAACGAATAAGTCACTTATTACTATTACACACTTATTCTTTTAGTACAATAATAGGAAGATTCAAATACGATCTTTCAATTTGTCTTAATCAATTAAACTAACTCGAGCTCTAAGTTTGATTTTGGTTTAACTAAAAAAAGTAGAATATTTTAAAGTTCAACAAGAGAAGGGAAAGTATATTTAAATAATATTATTACTCACGGAGGAAAAGAGAGACTGGCGAGCATATTCTCTCTCAAAATTGAAGCTTTGTGTGTGTATATTGAAGGCAATGC
This sequence comes from Momordica charantia, assembly GCF_013281855.1. Classification (NCBI taxonomy): domain Eukaryota; kingdom Viridiplantae; phylum Streptophyta; class Magnoliopsida; order Cucurbitales; family Cucurbitaceae; genus Momordica; species Momordica charantia. Next base: position 7,563,780 of record NW_028275159.1, read on the forward strand.
AGTTCCTACTCTCTCCATAAATCGAGGAGGATTTTTGCACTTTCTTCTACAAAAGACAGAGGGCACGAGCATCTCCATCCACAGGTTATTTCCCAATTTCTCTTTTGTTTCTTCCAATTGATTCTATGCATACTCAGTCAGCGGATAGTGATCTTCATTCTAATCGTTGTTTCGTGTGCGTGCGTGCATATGTTCTGTTGTCGGCGAAAAGCAAGATCTGAATTGTTATGAAATCGATTATAAGGCATAATGTCTGACCAAAAACCCGAGGATCTTGCTTGGGGTCCTTTAAAATCTCGATTCCTATCTCTGCGGTGGATTAAAGGAGTTTAGTTGTCGCCGAGGGCTCGAATTCCTCCCGTAACCACCAATTTTGTGGTCGACCCATTTATTTTTGTTCAATTATATGGTGGAAAGTAGGAAATTCGGATTTCTTTCAGGAACCATGATTTACATTTCTTAATGGGGCCTTTCAATTTGGCATGTGGGTGTGATGGTAGCTGAACTTGACGCGTTCTTAGCCATTTTGTGAAAGCACGAGCTTCTTTTAGGTCATGTAAGAACTTTGTTGAGGTGATTCGTGTGAAATCTGTTCTTAGGTTATCAGAGTTGTACTAAAGAATACACGGATGTTAGGTCCAACTCCAAAATGATCATCAATGGTGCGTTGACGACTATAGAGAGCTAAAAGAATTTGGGTAGGCGTACTTGTGCGAGAATTGTCTTTTGTGAGTTACTATTTATTTTATCAGACACATCGTCTAAATCCTTTAATCTTTGTTTTGAAGTTCCCTGCCTTGTAATGAAGGAACAGAGTATGTTATTTAGAAAAAGAAAGTTCTTTTAAGTCCTAATTTGTTCTTCTCTCCACTTTAATTGCTGCTAGTTCCCCTCTCTCTCTCTCGGCCAGAATCCAAGTTTTGTCGCCAATATAATCCCCTTCTCATTCCTGCTTCATTTTTCATTGAAGTAATTTAATTTTAACTTTTCTGTAGAAAAGCGAGTGACTGGCACTTAAAAGCTTTGTAATTATCACCCTCGCCTGCTCTCTCTCTCTCTGTCGGTGAGAATCCAAAATTGTCGCTAATATACCTCCTTCCCATGATCCCTTATCCTTTTGCATTTGTCGTTGAAGTTAATTTTCCAGTTTTCTGCAGAAAAGTGAGTGACCGGCACTAAAAATCAGTGTAATTATCATCCCCGCCTCTGATTTCTGTATTAATACTCTTCCATGCTTGGTCGCGTTCCAGATTTTGCAATCATGAAGCCTCATCTCTCATCAACATTGCCGTTCATTTCCAAATTCATCCTTTTTTTTCACTTTTTTAATGTTAGTAACATTGGTTGTCTGAACCAATTTATTATACTTGTCTCCACTAACTTTTAGCATGAACCATCTTTTACTATTGAGTGAACTTGAAATGATACCCTGTCATTATATTTGAGGCAATTTACTGCATTCTAATTGGTTCCTCTGGTTTTATTGATTTTTGCAGGAAAGATATTGCATTTCTTCAAATTTGGGATAACTTGTGCGGCTGTCATCTGTCCCATCTGATGATTAGTTTCCAATCATTTTACTCATTACGGCTGAAATTCTTTTCAAGAACGCCTTTTTTGTACTCTATTTCCCGTATTTTCCTCCCTTCAGATGTGTTCTTTATATGTTGCTTTAATTGCTTAAGATTTCGCCTAAAAATTTGACAACCCCTGTCTGTTGGCTGTAATCTGTCACATCTATCAGCGTCTCTGTAAGTAGCTGGGAATCAGTGTTAACTGTATTTCAGGGGGTTTTTTGTTTGAGATTTCATCCAAGCTTGAAAAGTCAGAAATTTGACTGAAAATATGGCTAAATGGCTTCATTCAACTTCATTTGCGGACTTGCCTTCACATTTGATTTTAGAAGTTCTAACCTCTGGTCGGCTTAATGCTCGTGATCTTGTTTGCTTGGAGTTGACTTGCAAGATGTTTGGAGGGAGCCATGAGTTGTACCCTCTTAAGTTTCGGTCATTAGTTGATTTTGCAGCGTTTCAATTATGTATATCACACAACATTTATTCCAGAATGGGAGGAGATTCCCAGAAACAGCTCTTTGATCGCTGTCATGGGAAGTGGAAACGGGTTTACAGGTTCTTGCAATTGGTGGAAAAGTCTTCCAAAATTGTTGAGACCTCAGAAGGAAATGTATAATTTCTTCCAGAACTATTTTTCTTTTCCTTTACTCGAATGAGTATGCTTGGATTTTGCGTACTTGCATGAAGGAATCATTTACTATCTTCTAATTTAGATTCTACATTATTCTGGACGATTCTTTTCTTAATGTCTAGCTATTTATTGGACATCAATTTTTTGTTTATTTTGGATGGAAAATGGACTTTGAAATTGAATGAGTACATATTTGAGAAATATAGCTAATGTTAGCTCCACACTTTGACGAGAAGATAACATGACTGAATAGTTTAAAGTTCTCCTCTATATTAGGCCTACTTAGTTATTCTTTCATATTCAATAATTTTACATATGCTGATTCTCTTTGTGGTTCTTTTGATGAAACCTTTCAATCAAGATTGTAAAATATAAAATAAGCCAGAGGTTTTCCCCTTGATTTGATTAAAATGTTAACAGTTGTAATTTTTATTTATTATTATTTTATACTGTGGATTTTAATTATGAGATTGAAGTGTCAACAGGGGTCTTACCTAGATATTTGACCTTGATACTAAGTAGTACAAGTAGAGTTTTGATTATTCTACTGAATGGGTATACTACAACTGTTTCTCATAGTCATCGGTAATGATCATCTGCCAAATTTTTAAGATGTATTAAAATAATCTGCGTCTCAATGATATGATTTTGATTTCATACATCATGTTTGCTGTTGATTATTTTTTATAGTTTTGACTTGTGAAAGAGAATTTGTAGTTATTTCCTTTTTTATTCTAGCAGATGCAGATTGCAACTGGGAGATATCATACGTTACTGATCAGCAATGCTTCCGTATACTCTTGTGGTTCAAGCTTATGTGGTGTTCTCGGTCATGGGTCTGAGACCACACAATGTGTATCGTTTACCCGAATTAACTTTCCACCTTCTGTATATGTGGAGCAAGTTTCTGCTTCTCACAATCATGCTGCATTTGTCACGCAGTCCGGACAGGTGAGCATTTGATTCTTTTGTTGGATTTGGTATATGTCATAATATTACTATGTTCGATCTGTCATGTACTGTAAACTGTTATTGGTTCTCCTTGATACTTGGTCAATGAATATAAGAAAAGTTGATGTTTAGTGATTTCCTGCCTGATATGGAATTTTTACAGTCTTATTTGCTAATTTGATCTCTAATTGAGTTGTTAGTTTTAATTATTATAAGTACCATGTTGAAAATTGCAGCTGATTCAGTCTTACCTTCCAAAATTCCAATTTCCATAATTAACCTTAAATTCCTCTATCTAATCTTCAAACTCGCTTGGATTTGTGAAATTAACTTTTATGATTCTAGTTCCTACCTTGTAATTCCAACCTGACCAGTTATGGTCAAGACATTACTTCTTTAAAAACCAGGGGAGAGAGGATTGAGCTAAAAAAATCCCACTTTGTTGTATTTAAAAGCCTTACTGGTGTATGAAAGCAACATTTGTTTGCCAATCATTGTTAACCAGATTTTGAAATGGTTAGTTGTCACTCATTGACACTTTAGTTCACGGTTTCATGGATGTCACTCTTAATAACGGGTCTTTTGTAATCATATGGCATTGTCTTCATGAATAGGTTTTCACCTGTGGAGAAAATTCATCATTTTGTTGTGGGCACAGAGATACAAGTTGCCGAATCTTTAGACCTAAACTTGTTGAAGCATTAAATGGAATTCCTTGCAAGCAGGTAAAATGCCTATAAATCTATGTTTAAGTTATCACTTATTTATATTGGACTTCCACGATTTGTTTGAATTTCAAATTTAATAGCGACATCATATGTAAGATTGTCATTGCTAGCAAGAAATATTTTGTTTTTTCTTTAGGAAGTAAATCTTTCTTCATGGCTTGCTTTTATTTTCTTCACTACTACTATCACCATGTACTAGTGCTGTATATATGTGTCGTTATGCCTTAATGCTAGTATCGGTCATTTTTTAGTTATTTGTAAAAAATTATCATTCTTCCAAGTAACCACTACTTTCAATTTTATTCAAGAAAGGAAAACAAGCCCGACTTTCATCAGCCAAACTATCCCATCAGCCCTATAACGTTTGAAGAAAGGTGGGATTTTTCATGTCAGACCTAGTAAACTGTCAACTTCTAGGAGTAATGTAATAAAATCAAGATCATTAATGAGGGCCATGTTCCTAATATGTCTCCCTCTCTGAGATACCTCATGGACATGTTGAAATCACCACCAATATGATGCAAAAGCAACATAGATTAGTCGTCCGCGTTCCTGCCTCTTTATTTTCCCTCAATTTACACCATAGAAGTGTTTTTGTTCAGCTGTATAAATTCCAAATGTGTAACTTCAAAACCTATCAAAACATATAAGAAAACCATATGCTGTTGAGAAGAGGAGCACATCTAGAGAGAGCAAAAGTAGGAAAGAGGATGAGAGAACGACAACAAAAGAGAAACATGCTGAGAGAATTGAAGACTGATGTTAGAACTTGATTGCAGTTAAAAAGTTAACAACAGCATGCCTTAATATAAATTTTTTATTTTTTTGAGAGGAAGCTCATATTTCATTGATGGAATGAAGTTTTATGAAATAGGGGAATTAATAAACATGTATTCGTGGTTGATTGTTGTTCATAAACTGATAAACTACTTAGTAACTATGACATATAAATTTTCTCCAGGTTTCTGTGGGGCATAACTTTTCAGTGTTTTTAACAAGACAAGGCCACGTCTACACATGTGGAACCAACCCACATGGACAGCTTGGCCATGGTGATACTCAAGAGAGACCCACTCCGAAGATTGTTCAACTGCTTGTGGAAATTGGATCTATTATTCAGATCGCTGCCGGTCCAAGCTATGTATTGGCCGTAGTTAACGATGGAAGAGTATACTCTTTTGGGTCAGGATCTAACTTCTGCCTTGGCCACGGAGAGCAGCACAATGAGTTCCAGCCTCGTGTCCTCCAGACATTTAAATTAAAGGATATTCATATCGTTTCTGTCTCTGCTGGTGACGAGCATGCGGTAGCATTAGACTCTAATGGACTTGTTAGTTCTCAAACTCGAGATGGCCATAGCAACATTATCAACATCCTAAATTTTAGTTTTGGTGAACCATTGCAACAAATGTTATGATATCTATTTTGGTGATTTCTCATTGCAGGTATATACTTGGGGGAAAGGCTACTGTGGTGCACTGGGCCATGGCGATGAGATTGATAAGACTATTCCCCAACCCCTAAACAGCCTAAAGAACCAACTCGCCATGCAGGTCTGGATCGTTACTAAACTGATTCTGTTTAGCTTTCTGTGTAATTCCTAATTGCTTGATTTAAGTCGAGGTGCGCGTAAGTTGATTTGGACATGCACGGATAAAAAAAAAAGTTGAAGTAGCTCGTATCACAGGCTTGAAAATTTTGATGTCATATAGCTGGTAACATTGGTGTTAGGATCGTATTATTTAACACTGTTGGTTAACGTTTTTGTTTTTGTTCTCGTTCCAGGTATGTGCAAGGAAGAGGAAAACATTTGTGCTGGTTGACACTGGCATTGTCTATGGTTTCGGGTGGATGGGGTTTGGCAGCCTTGGATTTCCAGACAGAGGAGTATCTGATAAAGTCTTGCGACCTCGAAGCCTCGACAGCTTGAGATCTCACCGCGTCTCTCAAATCAGTACTGGTCTGTATCACACCGTCGTGGTTACTGACAAAGGAAAGATCTTCGGCTTTGGAGACAACGAAAGAGCACAACTGGGGCATGAATCTCTAAGAGGCTGCCTTGAACCCACCGAAATCTTTATCCAAGATTTGGATGATGAGGCTACTGTTTCAGAATCTGAGAATCTGGGCAATTAACCAAGCTGTTATCTTTACTTTAGATCTTTGTAACTTTATGTTTGATATTCACATTTCAATCTCCATCGTCTATTTATCTGTTGTTGTAATGTATTTGCAGTACTTTTTTGGGCGAAAGACTATAAACAGTGTGTTTTAGTTCAGTTTTTACTTGTTTTTTTTTTTTAGAAAATTGGTGTATTGTTAGGGAGTCTAAAAGTCAATTATTCTCTTAATTACATTATTGAGTATAATCTCAAGCACTTCTTGGAGGTCGATGAAACCAGATGATTAACATCCTGTTCACATCACTGTTTAGTGGAATTTTGTTAAAATGGTTTGTCACTATATTTGTGGCTAAAATTTTAATAAGACTTGTAGTGGATTAAAGATCAAATCAAATAGGACATATAAAGCTATAAAATGGTGCTGTGGCAATTTATATATGGAATTTATCAAATCAAATCTGCTTTAGTTTGCTTTAGTTTTCTTTTAATTTATAGATGGTTTCAATTGCACCTATATACGAATGGATGCATCGCTTTGTCGAAGAGCTGTACCTCTATTGTATTCTTCGACAAAGTTTTGTACCTCTATTGTATTAACTTCGAAGAATGTGTGACACAACTCTCTAATCTCCATCACACTCATATGCGAAGACACAATTCTATGGTCTCGATCGTACCTCTACTCTCAATAAACACAAAGATTCAAATAGTCACATCTTCTGTCAAATCAAAGTTTGAAGGGCAAAATGGGTATATATTAAAAATTTGAGGGTAAAATTGAAGTTTGAATGACCAAATAAACATGTAGAAGACATAAATTGATAGAGAAAAATTCTCCTGGGCCTAATTTATATATAGTATACACATAGATATATGTATAGATATGAACAAAAATGAGCCTATTTTTAAAATTATTTAATTTCTACTGTATTATACTTCAAAAAAAAAACCCCTGCGCAGCAGCCCGGAGTGGAAGCCGCCTCCATCTCAACGCTTCGAAGTTCCCATTCAGATTTTAGACTCAAATCGAAAGCCCTCGCTCACCGTCACCTCGCATCCTCTTCGGCCTGCCCAGAATCCCAAAACCCCTCCCCAGTTTATGCAATTTTCAGAGGCTTGCTTTCTGTAATCTTTATTCCAGATTATAGTGAATTGTTTTGTATGTCAATTGTTACGAATTGAATGAACTGATGAATATCTAATCTACCTGTGATGTGGAACAGTGAAAAAACTAGGATATTCAGACATGGCAAGCCAAGCAGCTACTTCTTTCAATGGCAACATGAAGGCAATGTTTCTTTACTTGAACACTTATGCATATTACTTATAGGAAATGGTTTTGTGATGCGTACTTGTGTTCATTATAGGTTAGAAATTGGCTTCCTGTTTACTGCACGCCAAGTGTATGTACAAGTAGAATTTACTTGTGGATTTTATTTTCGTTTTTGTGCAATCAATTGATGAGATTGTGAAGTTTGACAATTTATTTTGCTGTTGGATGTGCCATTAAGTTGTGCTTGAGATTATGTTTTTTAATTGTCTATCTGGTTTTGAAGAAGAGGCTTTAGTTTGAGTTGCATTCATGATGGTTGCTGGATTTGGATGATTCCAAGGGATTCCTCCTGTTAGTTTGAGTTGTTTCTATATGCATACTTTGTTAGAAGGAGAAGTGAAGACTTAAAAATTGCATTTTGTGACGATGTACATCCAAGGGTTTTCCTACGATATGGAGTGTTTGAATGGATAATTGAGGAAGTTGTTTTACATTGCCATGTTGGTTTCTTGTTACGTGGAATAGTTGGTTGGAAAGAAACCGGAGAATTATTGGGTACTGATAGATTGTTGGTGGAGCTCTGGGGTAAAAAAAAAAGCATTTTTGTTCATTGCTTCTATACTTGGAAGTGTGGTCTTTTTGATAGATAGCTTTGTTATCATTTTTATTCGTCCAGATTTCTTTTTGGACCTTCTTTTTCAGATCTTTGGGAGAACTTGGTTGAAAGTTATCACCTAGGAATACCTTTCTCTGCCTTTTGGCTAAGATCAAGTGTAGTATCTGTTCTTATCAGTTTTTTTAGTTATCACCTAGGAAGTATAAATTATAGTAGGAAGAAATAGGAAGACTTTTGTAGCAGAGGATAGAGGGTTCTCGTATTTTTGGTTTTCTATTTAATTTATAAAAAGAAAATTATAATAGCCTCCCCTTGGCGTTCTTGGGATACATACTTTTGTCATACATATTCAGAGATTAATATTGTTATGTATTAACAATGTTCCAGAAAGCACTTGCTGGCTTGAGACGCATCAATTTGGAAGGTCTGAGGTGGAGAGTGTTTGATGCCAAAGGCCAGGTTAGAATGTAGTATTCTATTAACTCTTCACTTGGCGTTGATTGGTTATGCAAGATTTTAGAGATAATATGGCTAGAAACAAATAGAACTCTTGTAATTTTTTCTACTAGGTTCTTGGGAGATTGGCATCTCAAATATCTACCGTAGTTCAAGGCAAGGACAAGCCAACATATGCACCAAATCGAGATGATGGGGATATGTGTATTGTGCTTAATGCTAAGGATATCTGTGTCACTGGAAGAAAACTCACTGATAAATTTTATCACTGGCATACTGGGTAAGTAGTAAGTCTTTTTAAAGTTGGTCATTGGGATGGATTCTCAAGTTTGTTAAAAAAATTCTTAAATTAAATGGCTTGGTTTCAGGAAATCAATTTTGTGTTGCTTTCATAATAATATGTTGTCCACAGAATTTCATATTTTGTTTTCAACTGTGGTGGCTTGTAGGTATGTTGGAAACCTCAAGGAAAGAAGTTTGAAGGATCAGTTGGCCAAAGACCCTACAGAAGTCATTCGGAAAGCTGTATTGCGCATGCTTCCAAGAAACGAACTGCGTGATGTTAGTTTTTAACTTTATTTGGTGTTTGAATTAGCTTCGGAATCTCTACAGGCATTTCATATTTTACCAGTAGCTTTATTTGATCTATTACATGGATGCAGGATAGAGATAGGAAACTGAGAATTTTTGCTGGAGATGAACACCCTTTTGGCGACCGCCCACTTGAGCCCTATATCATGCCACCTCGAAATGTAAGAGAGCTGCGTCCTCGTGTAAGACGAGCCATGATTCGAGCACAGAAAAAGGCTGAACAACAAACAAACGGCAACAATGAGTCAAGGAAAAGTAGAAAGAAAGAAGAGAAGGTAGAAGTAATTGCGTAAACAGGAGTAGATTCCTTCTGTTCTAATGGAGTTTGTGTGGATCATTAGCCATGGAAGATCTGAAGTAGTTTTGAATTCCATTTAATTGCATAAGGTTATATCATTTGTAAAGATTTGATGTCATGTTTGTTCAAAGCTTGGATTTCCATGGGAACTTATTTAACTCCTCTGTCCAGATTTGTAGCTTTTTCCTAAGATTTATTTATTTATCAATCTTGAGCTAAACGTGCATCTCAGAAGATTATGTACGTTTAACCCTACAGCTTTTATGGATGAATGGCGACAGTACCAAAAAAGAACGAAACTTTAGTATTACAAAAATTGATAGTTCAAATTCAAAAAGTAGTTGCAAGTATGCAAAAAGTAGAATACACTTTAATTGATGATTCCTATTTGTATTTGGTACGAAATCTAGGTTAATTAACTATAATGATAGGAGATGAAAAATAGTGCTTAAATTAAAATCACAAAAACCAAAAAAAAAAAAAAAAAAACCTTCTATTTCTAATTTATTGTTGATTTTTTCTTCCTATAGAATATAGAATGTAGCATGGTAAGAGTGAAAATTGTAATCTTTTACTCTGTAGCTAGAGCAAGTGTTATTTTCTTAATTTTTTTTTTGATATTCGTGAGTGTCTGGACCCACCCATGATAGTTGATGTCTTGATAAACCATTCAGCAAGAGCAAGTGTTATTCACGTCAATAATTCACTTCTTGGTGGTTGATGAAACCAGATGAATCATCTGGGTAGTGGAATTTTGTTAAAATAGTTTATCACTGTATTTGTGGCTAAATATTTTAATAAGACTTGTAGTGGATTAAAGATCAAATCAAATAGAACATATAAAGCTATAAAATGGTGCTGTGGGTAAAAGAGGGAAAGTTTAGAAAATAGTAAATGGGTGGCTGAGAATTGTTTTGGGTAGAAGTTAAGCTAATGCCATTTTAATTTTCTTTTAAACACAGATTATCGCATAAACAATGTCTTAGGAAAAGATTCCAAATTTGAAAGATACTTTATAGCGAGAAAGAGCCAAGCAAACACAGAATATGGAACTCGAAACGTTAAATGTATAGAAACAATGACAGACCCACAATAGATGAGAGTCATGTCAAATCTTTTGCGTTAATTGACATATCGTTTTAGATTTGTCATGTCAACTTTCCGTTCAAAATATTAGTGAATGTCTGCTCAAATGATTATTTTGAAACTTTTTTTTTTATTTTTTATTTTATTATAAATGAGAGTCGGAGTTTTGCTTCTCAAAGTCCAGGTATTTTTAAAATTTTTATGAAAGCTCAACAGAATGAGTGGTTTTTAATTACACTCATCTCAACTTCACATTATAAAATTAAAAACAGAGAGAGAGAGAAAGAAAGAAGAAATTCTTTATATTAAATTTGATCTTCCTTTACACATGTGAGAATCATTCTGTGATTACAAGGAAGATCCAAATCTGATATGCTATGCTTCAGCAGATGGTTGAGTGGAGAGTTAGAATGACAGATGAAAAGCAGAACTCAAGCTTGGGTATTTCACATGACAGACATGAGCTGTCATCCCATCTTCACAAAATGGCTACATTTTTTTATCTTCTCTGGTCCACTTCTGCAATAATCAAGATTTGTTTTGAGTTAATTAATCATGATTATACATCATTAGTCAAACAAAAAAGTGCTTGGACTGAAAGATCCATCTTTGTCTACTCTGTTCCTGAGCTTTCTGAACACAAGGCTGAAACAAAAAAAAGCAGATCCCAAAAGTTTAGACATACAAAGCAACACAAACAACACGAACCCAAGTGATTTGAGTGTCCCAAATTGTCTCAATTTGACAACACAACCTTGGATTTTGAATGTTTTATTCTTTTAGACATGGAGTGGGGGGGCACAAAATTTCTGAGCCAAATGGCTTGAAAGTCTACTCAGTTGTCTCTAAATGTTCTCTGAAAACTTTTAACATATCAAGGAATGTGACGATTCCGATCAAACTGCAGTCATCTTCAATAACCCAGACGTAGTTCACACGGTGTGCGATCGCCTGGATCATTACAGCTACCAAGGAGCTCCTTGGATGGCAAACTATGGCCTCTGCACGACGGGTGATCCGTGCTGAGTAGCTTGATGATCTTCTGTACTTTCTTGAGCTCGGCGATGGCGAGAATTCCTCATCTGATGATGAAGAAGTGAAAGATACAGACCCAACTGAGGATGGTGAATTGGTGAATTCCTCCAGCATTCCTTCCAAGTTGCTCTCTTTCAGCCTAGCCTTCACTACCTTGACAAGATCCTCTGGAGGGCCACCGCAGTCTATGTAGGCCATCAGGTCTCCCGACGACAAGGTCATAATCGCAGCTGCAACAGCCTTGTCACACCCAGCAAGGGCCAAGGGCGAGATCTCACCGATCAAAATTCCTTCGCCATCGACGACTGCAACCGAGGTTTGGTTGGCGATGGAGCGGGAAATGGCTCCGATGGCAGACGAGGCAGGGGAGTGGTAGTTCACTGACAAGGGATTGGTGCAGATGATGCCAAGGGTGTCAAGGGAGAGGGCAGCCATGGGGGAAAAGAGGCCAATAGAGCTGAGAAGATATCTAATTATATCTTCCTGAGTCAGCCAGCAGAATTCACGGCCGCCATGGATCACATTTGTGGAGTTTTTGAGCTGTTTTCTTCTTAGCTTAGTCTTGATTGGGACAACAAGATTTTGAGCACCTTGGAGAACCAGATCAATGGCCTCT